>NW_026610948.1:0-143816 GCF_029499605.1 Hyla sarda | reverse complement strand
CTCCAACAGCGGCCAGACACAAGCAGAAGCAGAAGCAGCAGAAGCAGCAGCAGCACCACCTTTTGTTTTTTGGCTGCAGCAGCAGCAGCAAGGCCCACAGGGCTGGCTAGCTGGCTAGCCAGCAAGCAGGTAGCAATGAAAGTAGGAATCTTTCTTTTTAACCCTGTAAGGGGGTGGTGCACTGTACCCGAAGATACTGCCATATCGGGTCAATGCATAGGGCGACGGAAGCAAGCTTCGAAATCGGCCCCCGTTCTCAAAAATCCATTTAATATATGGTCCCCAGATAGGGGACGTATCAGATATTAAACTGATAAGAACAGATACTACACTTGATCTTAGCCAAAAGGCCGAGAAGCGATAACCGTGAAAGGGGCGGGCCCAACAAGGTCCCCTTCATGGGCACTATCACTGCTTGCTGTCAGGGAGGCTGCCAGACAATTTTCCATGCACACTCTGGGCTGGGGGGCAGTCAACCACCAGTACACACAGCAGAACCTAAACCCATACCATTATTGCTAAGCAGCAAGACAGGGGCCCATTGCACTCCCACGGGGCCTTTTTAAATGCAATCCATAACCCGGATTTGCCAGGAACCCTTCTTACTCCTCCTACTTGCATGTGACACTGGGCTTAGGATCTGCATAGGAAACACACACACAAGCACACACCTACCTTTGTTGCCTGCAGATGCCTCCTTGGCTGTCCCCAAACGGTATCAAACCAACACCCACGGGAAGCTGTAAGCATAGAGGACATGCCTGCACCCCATTGGACTTACCTGTGTGGGTTAAATCCGGGTTATTTGACAACCTATGGCGGTGATGGTTCTGCTCAGGCAGAGCAGTGCTGATGCTCCTCATAAAGCTGTCGCTGCTGTGAAGGTTCTAGGTGACATCACAAATCCCTATGGTTACATACACAACAAAGCTGGGTTGTTGTTGTTTACACTCTGCAAGGCCTGTGGAAGTGAGTGACATCATAGCACTGTAGTTCTGAGGGTTCTAGATGGATGCAACAATCTCCTGTTGCTTCTATGAAGGCCATAATAGACGACATCACCAAACAGCTCCATAGTCACATACACAGCAAAGGAGAGATGTTGTTTACACCTAGTGATGTCAGTGGTATTGAGTGACATCACAGCACAGTGCTAAGGCTCCTGGGCCTGGACACAGCAGCGGCTGCAATATCTCAACGGAGAATACGTTTATATATATGTGTGTGTATATATATTTCTCCGCCGAAATCACTTTTAAACCCATTTCCACCTTTTTTTCCCTTCTCTTCCTCTTACTTTTTTTTCACGTTTTTTTACGTTTTTCTCCTTTTCGCCTCTTTTCTGGGCGTATTATTCTTCTTTTTCTTCTTTTTTTTCGTCTAATGCATACCCCATCAGTGCAGCAATGCTTATTCAATACCGCCAGCAGATGGAGACACTGGGGGATAATTTTCTAAGGATTTATACTGATTTTTCCTGTCTGAATTTGTCGCACAGAAAGTTGCAGGCCAAATATGTGTGACATTTCTGCGACTTTAGCTTCTAGAGCATTTTTACAACATTATACATAGGTGCTGAATACATAAAAAGCGACTGTTCAGCGACAGACAAGTCGCATCGGCTGAAAGTAGGCCAGAATGTCAGTCCATGTTGGAGCAGGTTTAGATACAGTCTAAAGTATAGATCTCAAAGTCTGTGCACAGAATTTAGCAAGGGCCTCGCACCTTCTGATGCATCAGGTAGGTGCACAATAGCATAGCCTAACCCTCTGTACTTTGGTCTATATTGATGCGGGACATAGACAGCCAGCTGATGACCAATCCATTAGTGCAATGGATGGCTGGAAGCATTTGTCTTTGCCTTTGCAATACCACAGAAGCAATGCATGGTCAATGTACAGCAATGACACACCTGTGTGAACAGCCAGGAGACCCCCCCCATGTTATGTTACATAGTTACATAGTTAGTACGGTCGAAAAAAGACATATGTCCATCAAGTTCAACCAGGGAATTAAGGGGTAGGGGTGTGGCGCGATATTGGGGAAGGGATGAGATTTTATATTTCTTCATAAGCATTAATCTTATTTTGTCAATTAGGAACATTCAGCACCCACCCGCTATCAAGGCAGCTGCCTATCATGTCATGCCCTACCTGCACAGGTGTGCTGGCTACTCAAATGATCCAATTAAGGAGGCCATTTAGTCAGCAGCAGCAGAAGTCCTGTGCCTGGACGCTCCAACAGCGGCCAGACATAAGCAGAAGCAGAAGCAGCAGAAGCAGCAGCAGCACCACCTTTTGTTTTTTGGCTGCAGCAGCAGCAGCAAGGCCCACAGGGCTGGCTAGCTGGCTAGCCAGCAAGCAGGTAGCAATGAAAGTAGGAATCTTTCTTTTTAACCCTGTAAGGGGGTGGTGCACTGTACCCGAAGATACTGCCATATCGGGTCAATGCATAGGGCGACGGAAGCAAGCTTCGAAATCGGCCCCCGTTCTCAAAAATCCATTTAATATATGGTCCCCAGATAGGGGACGTATCAGATATTAAACTGATAAGAACAGATACTACACTTGATCTTAGCCAAAAGGCCGAGAAGCGATAACCGTGAAAGGGGCGGGCCCAACAAGGTCCCCTTCATGGGCACTATCACTGCTTGCTGTCAGGGAGGCTGCCAGACAATTTTCCATGCACACTCTGGGCTGGGGGGCAGTCAACCACCAGTACACACAGCAGAACCTAAACCCATACCATTATTGCTAAGCAGCAAGACAGGGGCCCATTGCACTCCCACGGGGCCTTTTTAAATGCAATCCATAACCCGGATTTGCCAGGAACCCTTCTTACTCCTCCTACTTGCATGTGACACTGGGCTTAGGATCTGCATAGGAAACACACACACAAGCACACACCTACCTTTGTTGCCTGCAGATGCCTCCTTGGCTGTCCCCAAACGGTATCAAACCAACACCCACGGGAAGCTGTAAGCATAGAGGACATGCCTGCACCCCATTGGACTTACCTGTGTGGGTTAAATCCGGGTTATTTGACAACCTATGGCGGTGATGGTTCTGCTCAGGCAGAGCAGTGCTGATGCTCCTCATAAAGCTGTCGCTGCTGTGAAGGTTCTAGGTGACATCACAAATCCCTATGGTTACATACACAACAAAGCTGGGTTGTTGTTGTTTACACTCTGCAAGGCCTGTGGAAGTGAGTGACATCATAGCACTGTAGTTCTGAGGGTTCTAGATGGATGCAACAATCTCCTGTTGCTTCTATGAAGGCCATAATAGACGACATCACCAAACAGCTCCATAGTCACATACACAGCAAAGGAGAGATGTTGTTTACACCTAGTGATGTCAGTGGTATTGAGTGACATCACAGCACAGTGCTAAGGCTCCTGGGCCTGGACACAGCAGCGGCTGCAATATCTCAACGGAGAATACGTTTATATATATGTGTGTGTGTGCGCGTATATATATATATATATATATATATATATATATATATATATATTTCTCCGCCGAAATCACTTTTAAACCCATTTCCACCTTTTTTTCCCTTCTCTTCCTCTTACTTTTTTTTCACGTTTTTTTACGTTTTTCTCCTTTTCGCCTCTTTTCTGGGCGTATTATTCTTCTTTTTCTTCTTTTTTTTCGTCTAATGCATACCCCATCAGTGCAGCAATGCTTATTCAATACCGCCAGCAGATGGAGACACTGGGGGATAATTTTCTAAGGATTTATACTGATTTTTCCTGTCTGAATTTGTCGCACAGAAAGTTGCAGGCCAAATATGTGTGACATTTCTGCGACTTTAGCTTCTAGAGCATTTTTACAACATTATACATAGGTGCTGAATACATAAAAAGCGACTGTTCAGCGACAGACAAGTCGCATCGGCTGAAAGTAGGCCAGAATGTCAGTCCATGTTGGAGCAGGTTTAGATACAGTCTAAAGTATAGATCTCAAAGTCTGTGCACAGAATTTAGCAAGGGCCTCGCACCTTCTGATGCATCAGGTAGGTGCACAATAGCATAGCCTAACCCTCTGTACTTTGGTCTATATTGATGCGGGACATAGACAGCCAGCTGATGACCAATCCATTAGTGCAATGGATGGCTGGAAGCATTTGTCTTTGCCTTTGCAATACCACAGAAGCAATGCATGGTCAATGTACAGCAATGACACACCTGTGTGAACAGCCAGGAGACCCCCCCCATGTTATGTTACATAGTTACATAGTTAGTACGGTCGAAAAAAGACATATGTCCATCAAGTTCAACCAGGGAATTAAGGGGTAGGGGTGTGGCGCGATATTGGGGAAGGGATGAGATTTTATATTTCTTCATAAGCATTAATCTTATTTTGTCAATTAGGAACATTCAGCACCCACCCGCTATCAAGGCAGCTGCCTATCATGTCATGCCCTACCTGCACAGGTGTGCTGGCTACTCAAATGATCCAATTAAGGAGGCCATTTAGTCAGCAGCAGCAGAAGTCCTGTGCCTGGACGCTCCAACAGCGGCCAGACACAAGCAGAAGCAGAAGCAGCAGAAGCAGCAGCAGCACCACCTTTTGTTTTTTGGCTGCAGCAGCAGCAGCAAGGCCCACAGGGCTGGCTAGCTGGCTAGCCAGCAAGCAGGTAGCAATGAAAGTAGGAATCTTTCTTTTTAACCCTGTAAGGGGGTGGTGCACTGTACCCGAAGATACTGCCATATCGGGTCAATGCATAGGGCGACGGAAGCAAGCTTCGAAATCGGCCCCCGTTCTCAAAAATCCATTTAATATATGGTCCCCAGATAGGGGACGTATCAGATATTAAACTGATAAGAACAGATACTACACTTGATCTTAGCCAAAAGGCCGAGAAGCGATAACCGTGAAAGGGGCGGGCCCAACAAGGTCCCCTTCATGGGCACTATCACTGCTTGCTGTCAGGGAGGCTGCCAGACAATTTTCCATGCACACTCTGGGCTGGGGGGCAGTCAACCACCAGTACACACAGCAGAACCTAAACCCATACCATTATTGCTAAGCAGCAAGACAGGGGCCCATTGCACTCCCACGGGGCCTTTTTAAATGCAATCCATAACCCGGATTTGCCAGGAACCCTTCTTACTCCTCCTACTTGCATGTGACACTGGGCTTAGGATCTGCATAGGAAACACACACACAAGCACACACCTACCTTTGTTGCCTGCAGATGCCTCCTTGGCTGTCCCCAAACGGTATCAAACCAACACCCACGGGAAGCTGTAAGCATAGAGGACATGCCTGCACCCCATTGGACTTACCTGTGTGGGTTAAATCCGGGTTATTTGACAACCTATGGCGGTGATGGTTCTGCTCAGGCAGAGCAGTGCTGATGCTCCTCATAAAGCTGTCGCTGCTGTGAAGGTTCTAGGTGACATCACAAATCCCTATGGTTACATACACAACAAAGCTGGGTTGTTGTTGTTTACACTCTGCAAGGCCTGTGGAAGTGAGTGACATCATAGCACTGTAGTTCTGAGGGTTCTAGATGGATGCAACAATCTCCTGTTGCTTCTATGAAGGCCATAATAGACGACATCACCAAACAGCTCCATAGTCACATACACAGCAAAGGAGAGATGTTGTTTACACCTAGTGATGTCAGTGGTATTGAGTGACATCACAGCACAGTGCTAAGGCTCCTGGGCCTGGACACAGCAGCGGCTGCAATATCTCAACGGAGAATACGTTTATATATATGTGTGTGTGTGCGCGTATATATATATATATATATATATATATATATATATATATATATATTTCTCCGCCGAAATCACTTTTAAACCCATTTCCACCTTTTTTTCCCTTCTCTTCCTCTTACTTTTTTTTCACGTTTTTTTACGTTTTTCTCCTTTTCGCCTCTTTTCTGGGCGTATTATTCTTCTTTTTCTTCTTTTTTTTCGTCTAATGCATACCCCATCAGTGCAGCAATGCTTATTCAATACCGCCAGCAGATGGAGACACTGGGGGATAATTTTCTAAGGATTTATACTGATTTTTCCTGTCTGAATTTGTCGCACAGAAAGTTGCAGGCCAAATATGTGTGACATTTCTGCGACTTTAGCTTCTAGAGCATTTTTACAACATTATACATAGGTGCTGAATACATAAAAAGCGACTGTTCAGCGACAGACAAGTCGCATCGGCTGAAAGTAGGCCAGAATGTCAGTCCATGTTGGAGCAGGTTTAGATACAGTCTAAAGTATAGATCTCAAAGTCTGTGCACAGAATTTAGCAAGGGCCTCGCACCTTCTGATGCATCAGGTAGGTGCACAATAGCATAGCCTAACCCTCTGTACTTTGGTCTATATTGATGCGGGACATAGACAGCCAGCTGATGACCAATCCATTAGTGCAATGGATGGCTGGAAGCATTTGTCTTTGCCTTTGCAATACCACAGAAGCAATGCATGGTCAATGTACAGCAATGACACACCTGTGTGAACAGCCAGGAGACCCCCCCCATGTTATGTTACATAGTTACATAGTTAGTACGGTCGAAAAAAGACATATGTCCATCAAGTTCAACCAGGGAATTAAGGGGTAGGGGTGTGGCGCGATATTGGGGAAGGGATGAGATTTTATATTTCTTCATAAGCATTAATCTTATTTTGTCAATTAGGAACATTCAGCACCCACCCGCTATCAAGGCAGCTGCCTATCATGTCATGCCCTACCTGCACAGGTGTGCTGGCTACTCAAATGATCCAATTAAGGAGGCCATTTAGTCAGCAGCAGCAGAAGTCCTGTGCCTGGACGCTCCAACAGCGGCCAGACACAAGCAGAAGCAGAAGCAGCAGAAGCAGCAGCAGCACCACCTTTTGTTTTTTGGCTGCAGCAGCAGCAGCAAGGCCCACAGGGCTGGCTAGCTGGCTTAGCCAGCAAGCAGGTAGCAATGAAAGTAGGAATCTTTCTTTTTAACCCTGTAAGGGGGTGGTGCACTGTACCCGAAGATACTGCCATATCGGGTCAATGCATAGGGCGACGGAAGCAAGCTTCGAAATCGGCCCCCGTTCTCAAAAATCCATTTAATATATGGTCCCCAGATAGGGGACGTATCAGATATTAAACTGATAAGAACAGATACTACACTTGATCTTAGCCAAAAGGCCGAGAAGCGATAACCGTGAAAGGGGCGGGCCCAACAAGGTCCCCTTCATGGGCACTATCACTGCTTGCTGTCAGGGAGGCTGCCAGACAATTTTCCATGCACACTCTGGGCTGGGGGGCAGTCAACCACCAGTACACACAGCAGAACCTAAACCCATACCATTATTGCTAAGCAGCAAGACAGGGGCCCATTGCACTCCCACGGGGCCTTTTTAAATGCAATCCATAACCCGGATTTGCCAGGAACCCTTCTTACTCCTCCTACTTGCATGTGACACTGGGCTTAGGATCTGCATAGGAAACACACACACAAGCACACACCTACCTTTGTTGCCTGCAGATGCCTCCTTGGCTGTCCCCAAACGGTATCAAACCAACACCCACGGGAAGCTGTAAGCATAGAGGACATGCCTGCACCCCATTGGACTTACCTGTGTGGGTTAAATCCGGGTTATTTGACAACCTATGGCGGTGATGGTTCTGCTCAGGCAGAGCAGTGCTGATGCTCCTCATAAAGCTGTCGCTGCTGTGAAGGTTCTAGGTGACATCACAAATCCCTATGGTTACATACACAACAAAGCTGGGTTGTTGTTGTTTACACTCTGCAAGGCCTGTGGAAGTGAGTGACATCATAGCACTGTAGTTCTGAGGGTTCTAGATGGATGCAACAATCTCCTGTTGCTTCTATGAAGGCCATAATAGACGACATCACCAAACAGCTCCATAGTCACATACACAGCAAAGGAGAGATGTTGTTTACACCTAGTGATGTCAGTGGTATTGAGTGACATCACAGCACAGTGCTAAGGCTCCTGGGCCTGGACACAGCAGCGGCTGCAATATCTCAACGGAGAATACGTTTATATATATGTGTGTGTGTGCGCGTATATATATATATATATATATATATATATATATATATATATATATATTTCTCCGCCGAAATCACTTTTAAACCCATTTCCACCTTTTTTTCCCTTCTCTTCCTCTTACTTTTTTTTCACGTTTTTTTACGTTTTTCTCCTTTTCGCCTCTTTTCTGGGCGTATTATTCTTCTTTTTCTTCTTTTTTTTCGTCTAATGCATACCCCATCAGTGCAGCAATGCTTATTCAATACCGCCAGCAGATGGAGACACTGGGGGATAATTTTCTAAGGATTTATACTGATTTTTCCTGTCTGAATTTGTCGCACAGAAAGTTGCAGGCCAAATATGTGTGACATTTCTGCGACTTTAGCTTCTAGAGCATTTTTACAACATTATACATAGGTGCTGAATACATAAAAAGCGACTGTTCAGCGACAGACAAGTCGCATCGGCTGAAAGTAGGCCAGAATGTCAGTCCATGTTGGAGCAGGTTTAGATACAGTCTAAAGTATAGATCTCAAAGTCTGTGCACAGAATTTAGCAAGGGCCTCGCACCTTCTGATGCATCAGGTAGGTGCACAATAGCATAGCCTAACCCTCTGTACTTTGGTCTATATTGATGCGGGACATAGACAGCCAGCTGATGACCAATCCATTAGTGCAATGGATGGCTGGAAGCATTTGTCTTTGCCTTTGCAATACCACAGAAGCAATGCATGGTCAATGTACAGCAATGACACACCTGTGTGAACAGCCAGGAGACCCCCCCCATGTTATGTTACATAGTTACATAGTTAGTACGGTCGAAAAAAGACATATGTCCATCAAGTTCAACCAGGGAATTAAGGGGTAGGGGTGTGGCGCGATATTGGGGAAGGGATGAGATTTTATATTTCTTCATAAGCATTAATCTTATTTTGTCAATTAGGAACATTCAGCACCCACCCGCTATCAAGGCAGCTGCCTATCATGTCATGCCCTACCTGCACAGGTGTGCTGGCTACTCAAATGATCCAATTAAGGAGGCCATTTAGTCAGCAGCAGCAGAAGTCCTGTGCCTGGACGCTCCAACAGCGGCCAGACACAAGCAGAAGCAGAAGCAGCAGAAGCAGCAGCAGCACCACCTTTTGTTTTTTGGCTGCAGCAGCAGCAGCAAGGCCCACAGGGCTGGCTAGCTGGCTAGCCAGCAAGCAGGTAGCAATGAAAGTAGGAATCTTTCTTTTTAACCCTGTAAGGGGGTGGTGCACTGTACCCGAAGATACTGCCATATCGGGTCAATGCATAGGGCGACGGAAGCAAGCTTCGAAATCGGCCCCCGTTCTCAAAAATCCATTTAATATATGGTCCCCAGATAGGGGACGTATCAGATATTAAACTGATAAGAACAGATACTACACTTGATCTTAGCCAAAAGGCCGAGAAGCGATAACCGTGAAAGGGGCGGGCCCAACAAGGTCCCCTTCATGGGCACTATCACTGCTTGCTGTCAGGGAGGCTGCCAGACAATTTTCCATGCACACTCTGGGCTGGGGGGCAGTCAACCACCAGTACACACAGCAGAACCTAAACCCATACCATTATTGCTAAGCAGCAAGACAGGGGCCCATTGCACTCCCACGGGGCCTTTTTAAATGCAATCCATAACCCGGATTTGCCAGGAACCCTTCTTACTCCTCCTACTTGCATGTGACACTGGGCTTAGGATCTGCATAGGAAACACACACACAAGCACACACCTACCTTTGTTGCCTGCAGATGCCTCCTTGGCTGTCCCCAAACGGTATCAAACCAACACCCACGGGAAGCTGTAAGCATAGAGGACATGCCTGCACCCCATTGGACTTACCTGTGTGGGTTAAATCCGGGTTATTTGACAACCTATGGCGGTGATGGTTCTGCTCAGGCAGAGCAGTGCTGATGCTCCTCATAAAGCTGTCGCTGCTGTGAAGGTTCTAGGTGACATCACAAATCCCTATGGTTACATACACAACAAAGCTGGGTTGTTGTTGTTTACACTCTGCAAGGCCTGTGGAAGTGAGTGACATCATAGCACTGTAGTTCTGAGGGTTCTAGATGGATGCAACAATCTCCTGTTGCTTCTATGAAGGCCATAATAGACGACATCACCAAACAGCTCCATAGTCACATACACAGCAAAGGAGAGATGTTGTTTACACCTAGTGATGTCAGTGGTATTGAGTGACATCACAGCACAGTGCTAAGGCTCCTGGGCCTGGACACAGCAGCGGCTGCAATATCTCAACGGAGAATACGTTTATATATATGTGTGTGTGTGCGCGTATATATATATATATATATATATATATATATATATATATATTTCTCCGCCGAAATCACTTTTAAACCCATTTCCACCTTTTTTTCCCTTCTCTTCCTCTTACTTTTTTTTCACGTTTTTTTACGTTTTTCTCCTTTTCGCCTCTTTTCTGGGCGTATTATTCTTCTTTTTCTTCTTTTTTTTCGTCTAATGCATACCCCATCAGTGCAGCAATGCTTATTCAATACCGCCAGCAGATGGAGACACTGGGGGATAATTTTCTAAGGATTTATACTGATTTTTCCTGTCTGAATTTGTCGCACAGAAAGTTGCAGGCCAAATATGTGTGACATTTCTGCGACTTTAGCTTCTAGAGCATTTTTACAACATTATACATAGGTGCTGAATACATAAAAAGCGACTGTTCAGCGACAGACAAGTCGCATCGGCTGAAAGTAGGCCAGAATGTCAGTCCATGTTGGAGCAGGTTTAGATACAGTCTAAAGTATAGATCTCAAAGTCTGTGCACAGAATTTAGCAAGGGCCTCGCACCTTCTGATGCATCAGGTAGGTGCACAATAGCATAGCCTAACCCTCTGTACTTTGGTCTATATTGATGCGGGACATAGACAGCCAGCTGATGACCAATCCATTAGTGCAATGGATGGCTGGAAGCATTTGTCTTTGCCTTTGCAATACCACAGAAGCAATGCATGGTCAATGTACAGCAATGACACACCTGTGTGAACAGCCAGGAGACCCCCCCCATGTTATGTTACATAGTTACATAGTTAGTACGGTCGAAAAAAGACATATGTCCATCAAGTTCAACCAGGGAATTAAGGGGTAGGGGTGTGGCGCGATATTGGGGAAGGGATGAGATTTTATATTTCTTCATAAGCATTAATCTTATTTTGTCAATTAGGAACATTCAGCACCCACCCGCTATCAAGGCAGCTGCCTATCATGTCATGCCCTACCTGCACAGGTGTGCTGGCTACTCAAATGATCCAATTAAGGAGGCCATTTAGTCAGCAGCAGCAGAAGTCCTGTGCCTGGACGCTCCAACAGCGGCCAGACACAAGCAGAAGCAGAAGCAGCAGAAGCAGCAGCAGCACCACCTTTTGTTTTTTGGCTGCAGCAGCAGCAGCAAGGCCCACAGGGCTGGCTAGCTGGCTAGCCAGCAAGCAGGTAGCAATGAAAGTAGGAATCTTTCTTTTTAACCCTGTAAGGGGGTGGTGCACTGTACCCGAAGATACTGCCATATCGGGTCAATGCATAGGGCGACGGAAGCAAGCTTCGAAATCGGCCCCCGTTCTCAAAAATCCATTTAATATATGGTCCCCAGATAGGGGACGTATCAGATATTAAACTGATAAGAACAGATACTACACTTGATCTTAGCCAAAAGGCCGAGAAGCGATAACCGTGAAAGGGGCGGGCCCAACAAGGTCCCCTTCATGGGCACTATCACTGCTTGCTGTCAGGGAGGCTGCCAGACAATTTTCCATGCACACTCTGGGCTGGGGGGCAGTCAACCACCAGTACACACAGCAGAACCTAAACCCATACCATTATTGCTAAGCAGCAAGACAGGGGCCCATTGCACTCCCTCGGGGCCTTTTTAAATGCAATCCATAACCCGGATTTGCCAGGAACCCTTCTTACTCCTCCTACTTGCATGTGACACTGGGCTTAGGATCTGCATAGGAAACACACACACAAGCACACACCTACCTTTGTTGCCTGCAGATGCCTCCTTGGCTGTCCCCAAACGGTATCAAACCAACACCCACGGGAAGCTGTAAGCATAGAGGACATGCCTGCACCCCATTGGACTTACCTGTGTGGGTTAAATCCGGGTTATTTGACAACCTATGGCGGTGATGGTTCTGCTCAGGCAGAGCAGTGCTGATGCTCCTCATAAAGCTGTCGCTGCTGTGAAGGTTCTAGGTGACATCACAAATCCCTATGGTTACATACACAACAAAGCTGGGTTGTTGTTGTTTACACTCTGCAAGGCCTGTGGAAGTGAGTGACATCATAGCACTGTAGTTCTGAGGGTTCTAGATGGATGCAACAATCTCCTGTTGCTTCTATGAAGGCCATAATAGACGACATCACCAAACAGCTCCATAGTCACATACACAGCAAAGGAGAGATGTTGTTTACACCTAGTGATGTCAGTGGTATTGAGTGACATCACAGCACAGTGCTAAGGCTCCTGGGCCTGGACACAGCAGCGGCTGCAATATCTCAACGGAGAATACGTTTATATATATGTGTGTGTGTGCGCGTATATATATATATATATATATATATATATATATATTTCTCCGCCGAAATCACTTTTAAACCCATTTCCACCTTTTTTTCCCTTCTCTTCCTCTTACTTTTTTTTCACGTTTTTTTACGTTTTTCTCCTTTTCGCCTCTTTTCTGGGCGTATTATTCTTCTTTTTCTTCTTTTTTTTCGTCTAATGCATACCCCATCAGTGCAGCAATGCTTATTCAATACCGCCAGCAGATGGAGACACTGGGGGATAATTTTCTAAGGATTTATACTGATTTTTCCTGTCTGAATTTGTCGCACAGAAAGTTGCAGGCCAAATATGTGTGACATTTCTGCGACTTTAGCTTCTAGAGCATTTTTACAACATTATACATAGGTGCTGAATACATAAAAAGCGACTGTTCAGCGACAGACAAGTCGCATCGGCTGAAAGTAGGCCAGAATGTCAGTCCATGTTGGAGCAGGTTTAGATACAGTCTAAAGTATAGATCTCAAAGTCTGTGCACAGAATTTAGCAAGGGCCTCGCACCTTCTGATGCATCAGGTAGGTGCACAATAGCATAGCCTAACCCTCTGTACTTTGGTCTATATTGATGCGGGACATAGACAGCCAGCTGATGACCAATCCATTAGTGCAATGGATGGCTGGAAGCATTTGTCTTTGCCTTTGCAATACCACAGAAGCAATGCATGGTCAATGTACAGCAATGACACACCTGTGTGAACAGCCAGGAGACCCCCCCCATGTTATGTTACATAGTTACATAGTTAGTACGGTCGAAAAAAGACATATGTCCATCAAGTTCAACCAGGGAATTAAGGGGTAGGGGTGTGGCGCGATATTGGGGAAGGGATGAGATTTTATATTTCTTCATAAGCATTAATCTTATTTTGTCAATTAGGAACATTCAGCACCCACCCGCTATCAAGGCAGCTGCCTATCATGTCATGCCCTACCTGCACAGGTGTGCTGGCTACTCAAATGATCCAATTAAGGAGGCCATTTAGTCAGCAGCAGCAGAAGTCCTGTGCCTGGACGCTCCAACAGCGGCCAGACACAAGCAGAAGCAGAAGCAGCAGAAGCAGCAGCAGCACCACCTTTTGTTTTTTGGCTGCAGCAGCAGCAGCAAGGCCCACAGGGCTGGCTAGCTGGCTAGCCAGCAAGCAGGTAGCAATGAAAGTAGGAATCTTTCTTTTTAACCCTGTAAGGGGGTGGTGCACTGTACCCGAAGATACTGCCATATCGGGTCAATGCATAGGGCGACGGAAGCAAGCTTCGAAATCGGCCCCCGTTCTCAAAAATCCATTTAATATATGGTCCCCAGATAGGGGACGTATCAGATATTAAACTGATAAGAACAGATTTTTTTTTTTTTTTTTTTTTTTTATCTAAAGCCGAGGAACGTGCTTTCGATTCACCCAAAGTGCAAGAAAAAGTGCAAACGTGTTACACTAAAAAAAACGTGCACAAAGGATGCGGTCTATCGCAAGCCCCTCTCCGATAGGAGAGAGGCCCCCCAACAAACCTTACCCTTCGCCTCCGGACCAAAAGGTACCTGCGAGGTTCCAGGTTCGATGTCCCTTTTCGCCGAAGCTACTAGGGGACCACAAATGCTCCCGGCATCCCCCTTGGCGTTAGCCAAGGTATCTGCCCGCAGAGCCGATTACGGTAGGTACCCTGCCAAAGCAGGAGTACCCGGGGTGTTTGCAGGGAGGTGCGGAACCTAATGGCCACACACACCTCCCCTAGACCGCCAGGAGGGACACCCAGAAGGGCTACCGCATCCTGACAAATCCTGTGAACACACAACACGCAAAAAGTGACACAGTGAGACAAAAAAGAAATAAATAAGTGAATGTGTGCAGATATACTGCCCGGACATCCGGCCGGATCTATAAAAAATTTCTCTGATCCTAGCCAGAAGGCCGGGAATCAAGAGGTGAGTGCCACAAGGTGAAGAGATTATGGTGCCCGTGCTTCAACTCAGTGAGTCTATTCTCCCAGTGAGTTTTGGCACCTCGGGGTCACCACTCCCCGAGGCACAAAAGTACCTCGGCTCTAGACCCTCTCAGCCTCATGGCGAGACCCGGAGGGAACAGGTCACATCGGGGCAGCCGTCGAGCTGATTCCTCAGAACCAACCCCGGAAAGCCCTGGTACACCTGCATCCTCCATGCAGCACCCATCCCCACCAGCCCCATACCGGCGTTACTGTACACCGGCATGAAAAACTGATAAGAACAGATACTACACTTGATCTTAGCCAAAAGGCCGAGAAGCGATAACCGTGAAAGGGGCGGGCCCAACAAGGTCCCCTTCATGGGCACTATCACTGCTTGCTGTCAGGGAGGCTGCCAGACAATTTTCCATGCACACTCTGGGCTGGGGGGCAGTCAACCACCAGTACACACAGCAGAACCTAAACCCATACCATTATTGCTAAGCAGCAAGACAGGGGCCCATTGCACTCCCACGGGGCCTTTTTAAATGCAATCCATAACCCGGATTTGCCAGGAACCCTTCTTACTCCTCCTACTTGCATGTGACACTGGGCTTAGGATCTGCATAGGAAACACACACACAAGCACACACCTACCTTTGTTGCCTGCAGATGCCTCCTTGGCTGTCCCCAAACGGTATCAAACCAACACCCACGGGAAGCTGTAAGCATAGAGGACATGCCTGCACCCCATTGGACTTACCTGTGTGGGTTAAATCCGGGTTATTTGACAACCTATGGCGGTGATGGTTCTGCTCAGGCAGAGCAGTGCTGATGCTCCTCATAAAGCTGTCGCTGCTGTGAAGGTTCTAGGTGACATCACAAATCCCTATGGTTACATACACAACAAAGCTGGGTTGTTGTTGTTTACACTCTGCAAGGCCTGTGGAAGTGAGTGACATCATAGCACTGTAGTTCTGAGGGTTCTAGATGGATGCAACAATCTCCTGTTGCTTCTATGAAGGCCATAATAGACGACATCACCAAACAGCTCCATAGTCACATACACAGCAAAGGAGAGATGTTGTTTACACCTAGTGATGTCAGTGGTATTGAGTGACATCACAGCACAGTGCTAAGGCTCCTGGGCCTGGACACAGCAGCGGCTGCAATATCTCAACGGAGAATACGTTTATATATATGTGTGTGTGTGCGCGTATATATATATATATATATATATATATATATATATATATATATATATATTTCTCCGCCGAAATCACTTTTAAACCCATTTCCACCTTTTTTTCCCTTCTCTTCCTCTTACTTTTTTTTCACGTTTTTTTACGTTTTTCTCCTTTTCGCCTCTTTTCTGGGCGTATTATTCTTCTTTTTCTTCTTTTTTTTCGTCTAATGCATACCCCATCAGTGCAGCAATGCTTATTCAATACCGCCAGCAGATGGAGACACTGGGGGATAATTTTCTAAGGATTTATACTGATTTTTCCTGTCTGAATTTGTCGCACAGAAAGTTGCAGGCCAAATATGTGTGACATTTCTGCGACTTTAGCTTCTAGAGCATTTTTACAACATTATACATAGGTGCTGAATACATAAAAAGCGACTGTTCAGCGACAGACAAGTCGCATCGGCTGAAAGTAGGCCAGAATGTCAGTCCATGTTGGAGCAGGTTTAGATACAGTCTAAAGTATAGATCTCAAAGTCTGTGCACAGAATTTAGCAAGGGCCTCGCACCTTCTGATGCATCAGGTAGGTGCACAATAGCATAGCCTAACCCTCTGTACTTTGGTCTATATTGATGCGGGACATAGACAGCCAGCTGATGACCAATCCATTAGTGCAATGGATGGCTGGAAGCATTTGTCTTTGCCTTTGCAATACCACAGAAGCAATGCATGGTCAATGTACAGCAATGACACACCTGTGTGAACAGCCAGGAGACCCCCCCCATGTTATGTTACATAGTTACATAGTTAGTACGGTCGAAAAAAGACATATGTCCATCAAGTTCAACCAGGGAATTAAGGGGTAGGGGTGTGGCGCGATATTGGGGAAGGGATGAGATTTTATATTTCTTCATAAGCATTAATCTTATTTTGTCAATTAGGAACATTCAGCACCCACCCGCTATCAAGGCAGCTGCCTATCATGTCATGCCCTACCTGCACAGGTGTGCTGGCTACTCAAATGATCCAATTAAGGAGGCCATTTAGTCAGCAGCAGCAGAAGTCCTGTGCCTGGACGCTCCAACAGCGGCCAGACACAAGCAGAAGCAGAAGCAGCAGAAGCAGCAGCAGCACCACCTTTTGTTTTTTGGCTGCAGCAGCAGCAGCAAGGCCCACAGGGCTGGCTAGCTGGCTAGCCAGCAAGCAGGTAGCAATGAAAGTAGGAATCTTTCTTTTTAACCCTGTAAGGGGGTGGTGCACTGTACCCGAAGATACTGCCATATCGGGTCAATGCATAGGGCGACGGAAGCAAGCTTCGAAATCGGCCCCCGTTCTCAAAAATCCATTTAATATATGGTCCCCAGATAGGGGACGTATCAGATATTAAACTGATAAGAACAGATACTACACTTGATCTTAGCCAAAAGGCCGAGAAGCGATAACCGTGAAAGGGGCGGGCCCAACAAGGTCCCCTTCATGGGCACTATCACTGCTTGCTGTCAGGGAGGCTGCCAGACAATTTTCCATGCACACTCTGGGCTGGGGGGCAGTCAACCACCAGTACACACAGCAGAACCTAAACCCATACCATTATTGCTAAGCAGCAAGACAGGGGCCCATTGCACTCCCACGGGGCCTTTTTAAATGCAATCCATAACCCGGATTTGCCAGGAACCCTTCTTACTCCTCCTACTTGCATGTGACACTGGGCTTAGGATCTGCATAGGAAACACACACACAAGCACACACCTACCTTTGTTGCCTGCAGATGCCTCCTTGGCTGTCCCCAAACGGTATCAAACCAACACCCACGGGAAGCTGTAAGCATAGAGGACATGCCTGCACCCCATTGGACTTACCTGTGTGGGTTAAATCCGGGTTATTTGACAACCTATGGCGGTGATGGTTCTGCTCAGGCAGAGCAGTGCTGATGCTCCTCATAAAGCTGTCGCTGCTGTGAAGGTTCTAGGTGACATCACAAATCCCTATGGTTACATACACAACAAAGCTGGGTTGTTGTTGTTTACACTCTGCAAGGCCTGTGGAAGTGAGTGACATCATAGCACTGTAGTTCTGAGGGTTCTAGATGGATGCAACAATCTCCTGTTGCTTCTATGAAGGCCATAATAGACGACATCACCAAACAGCTCCATAGTCACATACACAGCAAAGGAGAGATGTTGTTTACACCTAGTGATGTCAGTGGTATTGAGTGACATCACAGCACAGTGCTAAGGCTCCTGGGCCTGGACACAGCAGCGGCTGCAATATCTCAACGGAGAATACGTTTATATATATGTGTGTGTGTGCGCGTATATATATATATATATATATATATATATATATATATATATATATATTTCTCCGCCGAAATCACTTTTAAACCCATTTCCACCTTTTTTTCCCTTCTCTTCCTCTTACTTTTTTTTCACGTTTTTTTACGTTTTTCTCCTTTTCGCCTCTTTTCTGGGCGTATTATTCTTCTTTTTCTTCTTTTTTTTCGTCTAATGCATACCCCATCAGTGCAGCAATGCTTATTCAATACCGCCAGCAGATGGAGACACTGGGGGATAATTTTCTAAGGATTTATACTGATTTTTCCTGTCTGAATTTGTCGCACAGAAAGTTGCAGGCCAAATATGTGTGACATTTCTGCGACTTTAGCTTCTAGAGCATTTTTACAACATTATACATAGGTGCTGAATACATAAAAAGCGACTGTTCAGCGACAGACAAGTCGCATCGGCTGAAAGTAGGCCAGAATGTCAGTCCATGTTGGAGCAGGTTTAGATACAGTCTAAAGTATAGATCTCAAAGTCTGTGCACAGAATTTAGCAAGGGCCTCGCACCTTCTGATGCATCAGGTAGGTGCACAATAGCATAGCCTAACCCTCTGTACTTTGGTCTATATTGATGCGGGACATAGACAGCCAGCTGATGACCAATCCATTAGTGCAATGGATGGCTGGAAGCATTTGTCTTTGCCTTTGCAATACCACAGAAGCAATGCATGGTCAATGTACAGCAATGACACACCTGTGTGAACAGCCAGGAGACCCCCCCCATGTTATGTTACATAGTTACATAGTTAGTACGGTCGAAAAAAGACATATGTCCATCAAGTTCAACCAGGGAATTAAGGGGTAGGGGTGTGGCGCGATATTGGGGAAGGGATGAGATTTTATATTTCTTCATAAGCATTAATCTTATTTTGTCAATTAGGAACATTCAGCACCCACCCGCTATCAAGGCAGCTGCCTATCATGTCATGCCCTACCTGCACAGGTGTGCTGGCTACTCAAATGATCCAATTAAGGAGGCCATTTAGTCAGCAGCAGCAGAAGTCCTGTGCCTGGACGCTCCAACAGCGGCCAGACACAAGCAGAAGCAGAAGCAGCAGAAGCAGCAGCAGCACCACCTTTTGTTTTTTGGCTGCAGCAGCAGCAGCAAGGCCCACAGGGCTGGCTAGCTGGCTAGCCAGCAAGCAGGTAGCAATGAAAGTAGGAATCTTTCTTTTTAACCCTGTAAGGGGGTGGTGCACTGTACCCGAAGATACTGCCATATCGGGTCAATGCATAGGGCGACGGAAGCAAGCTTCGAAATCGGCCCCCGTTCTCAAAAATCCATTTAATATATGGTCCCCAGATAGGGGACGTATCAGATATTAAACTGATAAGAACAGATACTACACTTGATCTTAGCCAAAAGGCCGAGAAGCGATAACCGTGAAAGGGGCGGGCCCAACAAGGTCCCCTTCATGGGCACTATCACTGCTTGCTGTCAGGGAGGCTGCCAGACAATTTTCCATGCACACTCTGGGCTGGGGGGCAGTCAACCACCAGTACACACAGCAGAACCTAAACCCATACCATTATTGCTAAGCAGCAAGACAGGGGCCCATTGCACTCCCACGGGGCCTTTTTAAATGCAATCCATAACCCGGATTTGCCAGGAACCCTTCTTACTCCTCCTACTTGCATGTGACACTGGGCTTAGGATCTGCATAGGAAACACACACACAAGCACACACCTACCTTTGTTGCCTGCAGATGCCTCCTTGGCTGTCCCCAAACGGTATCAAACCAACACCCACGGGAAGCTGTAAGCATAGAGGACATGCCTGCACCCCATTGGACTTACCTGTGTGGGTTAAATCCGGGTTATTTGACAACCTATGGCGGTGATGGTTCTGCTCAGGCAGAGCAGTGCTGATGCTCCTCATAAAGCTGTCGCTGCTGTGAAGGTTCTAGGTGACATCACAAATCCCTATGGTTACATACACAACAAAGCTGGGTTGTTGTTGTTTACACTCTGCAAGGCCTGTGGAAGTGAGTGACATCATAGCACTGTAGTTCTGAGGGTTCTAGATGGATGCAACAATCTCCTGTTGCTTCTATGAAGGCCATAATAGACGACATCACCAAACAGCTCCATAGTCACATACACAGCAAAGGAGAGATGTTGTTTACACCTAGTGATGTCAGTGGTATTGAGTGACATCACAGCACAGTGCTAAGGCTCCTGGGCCTGGACACAGCAGCGGCTGCAATATCTCAACGGAGAATACGTTTATATATATGTGTGTGTGTGCGCGTATATATATATATATATATATATATATATATATATATATATTTCTCCGCCGAAATCACTTTTAAACCCATTTCCACCTTTTTTTCCCTTCTCTTCCTCTTACTTTTTTTTCACGTTTTTTTACGTTTTTCTCCTTTTCGCCTCTTTTCTGGGCGTATTATTCTTCTTTTTCTTCTTTTTTTTCGTCTAATGCATACCCCATCAGTGCAGCAATGCTTATTCAATACCGCCAGCAGATGGAGACACTGGGGGATAATTTTCTAAGGATTTATACTGATTTTTCCTGTCTGAATTTGTCGCACAGAAAGTTGCAGGCCAAATATGTGTGACATTTCTGCGACTTTAGCTTCTAGAGCATTTTTACAACATTATACATAGGTGCTGAATACATAAAAAGCGACTGTTCAGCGACAGACAAGTCGCATCGGCTGAAAGTAGGCCAGAATGTCAGTCCATGTTGGAGCAGGTTTAGATACAGTCTAAAGTATAGATCTCAAAGTCTGTGCACAGAATTTAGCAAGGGCCTCGCACCTTCTGATGCATCAGGTAGGTGCACAATAGCATAGCCTAACCCTCTGTACTTTGGTCTATATTGATGCGGGACATAGACAGCCAGCTGATGACCAATCCATTAGTGCAATGGATGGCTGGAAGCATTTGTCTTTGCCTTTGCAATACCACAGAAGCA
Source organism: Hyla sarda (assembly GCF_029499605.1). Classification (NCBI taxonomy): domain Eukaryota; kingdom Metazoa; phylum Chordata; class Amphibia; order Anura; family Hylidae; genus Hyla; species Hyla sarda. The sequence continues at coordinate 122,831 of NW_026610948.1, read as the reverse complement.
ATGCATGGTCAATGTACAGCAATGACACACCTGTGTGAACAGCCAGGAGACCCCCCCCATGTTATGTTACATAGTTACATAGTTAGTACGGTCGAAAAAAGACATATGTCCATCAAGTTCAACCAGGGAATTAAGGGGTAGGGGTGTGGCGCGATATTGGGGAAGGGATGAGATTTTATATTTCTTCATAAGCATTAATCTTATTTTGTCAATTAGGAACATTCAGCACCCACCCGCTATCAAGGCAGCTGCCTATCATGTCATGCCCTACCTGCACAGGTGTGCTGGCTACTCAAATGATCCAATTAAGGAGGCCATTTAGTCAGCAGCAGCAGAAGTCCTGTGCCTGGACGCTCCAACAGCGGCCAGACACAAGCAGAAGCAGAAGCAGCAGAAGCAGCAGCAGCACCACCTTTTGTTTTTTGGCTGCAGCAGCAGCAGCAAGGCCCACAGGGCTGGCTAGCTGGCTAGCCAGCAAGCAGGTAGCAATGAAAGTAGGAATCTTTCTTTTTAACCCTGTAAGGGGGTGGTGCACTGTACCCGAAGATACTGCCATATCGGGTCAATGCATAGGGCGACGGAAGCAAGCTTCGAAATCGGCCCCCGTTCTCAAAAATCCATTTAATATATGGTCCCCAGATAGGGGACGTATCAGATATTAAACTGATAAGAACAGATACTACACTTGATCTTAGCCAAAAGGCCGAGAAGCGATAACCGTGAAAGGGGCGGGCCCAACAAGGTCCCCTTCATGGGCACTATCACTGCTTGCTGTCAGGGAGGCTGCCAGACAATTTTCCATGCACACTCTGGGCTGGGGGGCAGTCAACCACCAGTACACACAGCAGAACCTAAACCCATACCATTATTGCTAAGCAGCAAGACAGGGGCCCATTGCACTCCCACGGGGCCTTTTTAAATGCAATCCATAACCCGGATTTGCCAGGAACCCTTCTTACTCCTCCTACTTGCATGTGACACTGGGCTTAGGATCTGCATAGGAAACACACACACAAGCACACACCTACCTTTGTTGCCTGCAGATGCCTCCTTGGCTGTCCCCAAACGGTATCAAACCAACACCCACGGGAAGCTGTAAGCATAGAGGACATGCCTGCACCCCATTGGACTTACCTGTGTGGGTTAAATCCGGGTTATTTGACAACCTATGGCGGTGATGGTTCTGCTCAGGCAGAGCAGTGCTGATGCTCCTCATAAAGCTGTCGCTGCTGTGAAGGTTCTAGGTGACATCACAAATCCCTATGGTTACATACACAACAAAGCTGGGTTGTTGTTGTTTACACTCTGCAAGGCCTGTGGAAGTGAGTGACATCATAGCACTGTAGTTCTGAGGGTTCTAGATGGATGCAACAATCTCCTGTTGCTTCTATGAAGGCCATAATAGACGACATCACCAAACAGCTCCATAGTCACATACACAGCAAAGGAGAGATGTTGTTTACACCTAGTGATGTCAGTGGTATTGAGTGACATCACAGCACAGTGCTAAGGCTCCTGGGCCTGGACACAGCAGCGGCTGCAATATCTCAACGGAGAATACGTTTATATATATGTGTGTGTGTGCGCGTATATATATATATATATATATATATATATATATATTTCTCCGCCGAAATCACTTTTAAACCCATTTCCACCTTTTTTTCCCTTCTCTTCCTCTTACTTTTTTTTCACGTTTTTTTACGTTTTTCTCCTTTTCGCCTCTTTTCTGGGCGTATTATTCTTCTTTTTCTTCTTTTTTTTCGTCTAATGCATACCCCATCAGTGCAGCAATGCTTATTCAATACCGCCAGCAGATGGAGACACTGGGGGATAATTTTCTAAGGATTTATACTGATTTTTCCTGTCTGAATTTGTCGCACAGAAAGTTGCAGGCCAAATATGTGTGACATTTCTGCGACTTTAGCTTCTAGAGCATTTTTACAACATTATACATAGGTGCTGAATACATAAAAAGCGACTGTTCAGCGACAGACAAGTCGCATCGGCTGAAAGTAGGCCAGAATGTCAGTCCATGTTGGAGCAGGTTTAGATACAGTCTAAAGTATAGATCTCAAAGTCTGTGCACAGAATTTAGCAAGGGCCTCGCACCTTCTGATGCATCAGGTAGGTGCACAATAGCATAGCCTAACCCTCTGTACTTTGGTCTATATTGATGCGGGACATAGACAGCCAGCTGATGACCAATCCATTAGTGCAATGGATGGCTGGAAGCATTTGTCTTTGCCTTTGCAATACCACAGAAGCAATGCATGGTCAATGTACAGCAATGACACACCTGTGTGAACAGCCAGGAGACCCCCCCCATGTTATGTTACATAGTTACATAGTTAGTACGGTCGAAAAAAGACATATGTCCATCAAGTTCAACCAGGGAATTAAGGGGTAGGGGTGTGGCGCGATATTGGGGAAGGGATGAGATTTTATATTTCTTCATAAGCATTAATCTTATTTTGTCAATTAGGAACATTCAGCACCCACCCGCTATCAAGGCAGCTGCCTATCATGTCATGCCCTACCTGCACAGGTGTGCTGGCTACTCAAATGATCCAATTAAGGAGGCCATTTAGTCAGCAGCAGCAGAAGTCCTGTGCCTGGACGCTCCAACAGCGGCCAGACACAAGCAGAAGCAGAAGCAGCAGAAGCAGCAGCAGCACCACCTTTTGTTTTTTGGCTGCAGCAGCAGCAGCAAGGCCCACAGGGCTGGCTAGCTGGCTAGCCAGCAAGCAGGTAGCAATGAAAGTAGGAATCTTTCTTTTTAACCCTGTAAGGGGGTGGTGCACTGTACCCGAAGATACTGCCATATCGGGTCAATGCATAGGGCGACGGAAGCAAGCTTCGAAATCGGCCCCCGTTCTCAAAAATCCATTTAATATATGGTCCCCAGATAGGGGACGTATCAGATATTAAACTGATAAGAACAGATACTACACTTGATCTTAGCCAAAAGGCCGAGAAGCGATAACCGTGAAAGGGGCGGGCCCAACAAGGTCCCCTTCATGGGCACTATCACTGCTTGCTGTCAGGGAGGCTGCCAGACAATTTTCCATGCACACTCTGGGCTGGGGGGCAGTCAACCACCAGTACACACAGCAGAACCTAAACCCATACCATTATTGCTAAGCAGCAAGACAGGGGCCCATTGCACTCCCACGGGGCCTTTTTAAATGCAATCCATAACCCGGATTTGCCAGGAACCCTTCTTACTCCTCCTACTTGCATGTGACACTGGGCTTAGGATCTGCATAGGAAACACACACACAAGCACACACCTACCTTTGTTGCCTGCAGATGCCTCCTTGGCTGTCCCCAAACGGTATCAAACCAACACCCACGGGAAGCTGTAAGCATAGAGGACATGCCTGCACCCCATTGGACTTACCTGTGTGGGTTAAATCCGGGTTATTTGACAACCTATGGCGGTGATGGTTCTGCTCAGGCAGAGCAGTGCTGATGCTCCTCATAAAGCTGTCGCTGCTGTGAAGGTTCTAGGTGACATCACAAATCCCTATGGTTACATACACAACAAAGCTGGGTTGTTGTTGTTTACACTCTGCAAGGCCTGTGGAAGTGAGTGACATCATAGCACTGTAGTTCTGAGGGTTCTAGATGGATGCAACAATCTCCTGTTGCTTCTATGAAGGCCGTAATAGACGACATCACCAAACAGCTCCATAGTCACATACACAGCAAAGGAGAGATGTTGTTTACACCTAGTGATGTCAGTGGTATTGAGTGACATCACAGCACAGTGCTAAGGCTCCTGGGCCTGGACACAGCAGCGGCTGCAATATCTCAACGGAGAATACGTTTATATATATGTGTGTGTGTGCGCGTATATATATATATATATATATATATATATATATATATATATATATTTCTCCGCCGAAATCACTTTTAAACCCATTTCCACCTTTTTTTCCCTTCTCTTCCTCTTACTTTTTTTTCACGTTTTTTTACGTTTTTCTCCTTTTCGCCTCTTTTCTGGGCGTATTATTCTTCTTTTTCTTCTTTTTTTTCGTCTAATGCATACCCCATCAGTGCAGCAATGCTTATTCAATACCGCCAGCAGATGGAGACACTGGGGGATAATTTTCTAAGGATTTATACAGATTTTTCCTGTCTGAATTTGTCGCACAGAAAGTTGCAGGCCAAATATGTGTGACATTTCTGCGACTTTAGCTTCTAGAGCATTTTTACAACATTATACATAGGTGCTGAATACATAAAAAGCGACTGTTCAGCGACAGACAAGTCGCATCGGCTGAAAGTAGGCCAGAATGTCAGTCCATGTTGGAGCAGGTTTAGATACAGTCTAAAGTATAGATCTCAAAGTCTGTGCACAGAATTTAGCAAGGGCCTCGCACCTTCTGATGCATCAGGTAGGTGCACAATAGCATAGCCTAACCCTCTGTACTTTGGTCTATATTGATGCGGGACATAGACAGCCAGCTGATGACCAATCCATTAGTGCAATGGATGGCTGGAAGCATTTGTCTTTGCCTTTGCAATACCACAGAAGCAATGCATGGTCAATGTACAGCAATGACACACCTGTGTGAACAGCCAGGAGACCCCCCCCATGTTATGTTACATAGTTACATAGTTAGTACGGTCGAAAAAAGACATATGTCCATCAAGTTCAACCAGGGAATTAAGGGGTAGGGGTGTGGCGCGATATTGGGGAAGGGATGAGATTTTATATTTCTTCATAAGCATTAATCTTATTTTGTCAATTAGGAACATTCAGCACCCACCCGCTATCAAGGCAGCTGCCTATCATGTCATGCCCTACCTGCACAGGTGTGCTGGCTACTCAAATGATCCAATTAAGGAGGCCATTTAGTCAGCAGCAGCAGAAGTCCTGTGCCTGGACGCTCCAACAGCGGCCAGACACAAGCAGAAGCAGAAGCAGCAGAAGCAGCAGCAGCACCACCTTTTGTTTTTTGGCTGCAGCAGCAGCAGCAAGGCCCACAGGGCTGGCTAGCTGGCTAGCCAGCAAGCAGGTAGCAATGAAAGTAGGAATCTTTCTTTTTAACCCTGTAAGGGGGTGGTGCACTGTACCCGAAGATACTGCCATATCGGGTCAATGCATAGGGCGACGGAAGCAAGCTTCGAAATCGGCCCCCGTTCTCAAAAATCCATTTAATATATGGTCCCCAGATAGGGGACGTATCAGATATTAAACTGATAAGAACAGATACTACACTTGATCTTAGCCAAAAGGCCGAGAAGCGATAACCGTGAAAGGGGCGGGCCCAACAAGGTCCCCTTCATGGGCACTATCACTGCTTGCTGTCAGGGAGGCTGCCAGACAATTTTCCATGCACACTCTGGGCTGGGGGGCAGTCAACCACCAGTACACACAGCAGAACCTAAACCCATACCATTATTGCTAAGCAGCAAGACAGGGGCCCATTGCACTCCCACGGGGCCTTTTTAAATGCAATCCATAACCCGGATTTGCCAGGAACCCTTCTTACTCCTCCTACTTGCATGTGACACTGGGCTTAGGATCTGCATAGGAAACACACACACAAGCACACACCTACCTTTGTTGCCTGCAGATGCCTCCTTGGCTGTCCCCAAACGGTATCAAACCAACACCCACGGGAAGCTGTAAGCATAGAGGACATGCCTGCACCCCATTGGACTTACCTGTGTGGGTTAAATCCGGGTTATTTGACAACCTATGGCGGTGATGGTTCTGCTCAGGCAGAGCAGTGCTGATGCTCCTCATAAAGCTGTCGCTGCTGTGAAGGTTCTAGGTGACATCACAAATCCCTATGGTTACATACACAACAAAGCTGGGTTGTTGTTGTTTACACTCTGCAAGGCCTGTGGAAGTGAGTGACATCATAGCACTGTAGTTCTGAGGGTTCTAGATGGATGCAACAATCTCCTGTTGCTTCTATGAAGGCCATAATAGACGACATCACCAAACAGCTCCATAGTCACATACACAGCAAAGGAGAGATGTTGTTTACACCTAGTGATGTCAGTGGTATTGAGTGACATCACAGCACAGTGCTAAGGCTCCTGGGCCTGGACACAGCAGCGGCTGCAATATCTCAACGGAGAATACGTTTATATATATGTGTGTGTGTGCGCGTATATATATATATATATATATATATATATATATATATATATATATTTCTCCGCCGAAATCACTTTTAAACCCATTTCCACCTTTTTTTCCCTTCTCTTCCTCTTACTTTTTTTTCACGTTTTTTTACGTTTTTCTCCTTTTCGCCTCTTTTCTGGGCGTATTATTCTTCTTTTTCTTCTTTTTTTTCGTCTAATGCATACCCCATCAGTGCAGCAATGCTTATTCAATACCGCCAGCAGATGGAGACACTGGGGGATAATTTTCTAAGGATTTATACTGATTTTTCCTGTCTGAATTTGTCGCACAGAAAGTTGCAGGCCAAATATGTGTGACATTTCTGCGACTTTAGCTTCTAGAGCATTTTTACAACATTATACATAGGTGCTGAATACATAAAAAGCGACTGTTCAGCGACAGACAAGTCGCATCGGCTGAAAGTAGGCCAGAATGTCAGTCCATGTTGGAGCAGGTTTAGATACAGTCTAAAGTATAGATCTCAAAGTCTGTGCACAGAATTTAGCAAGGGCCTCGCACCTTCTGATGCATCAGGTAGGTGCACAATAGCATAGCCTAACCCTCTGTACTTTGGTCTATATTGATGCGGGACATAGACAGCCAGCTGATGACCAATCCATTAGTGCAATGGATGGCTGGAAGCATTTGTCTTTGCCTTTGCAATACCACAGAAGCAATGCATGGTCAATGTACAGCAATGACACACCTGTGTGAACAGCCAGGAGACCCCCCCCATGTTATGTTACATAGTTACATAGTTAGTACGGTCGAAAAAAGACATATGTCCATCAAGTTCAACCAGGGAATTAAGGGGTAGGGGTGTGGCGCGATATTGGGGAAGGGATGAGATTTTATATTTCTTCATAAGCATTAATCTTATTTTGTCAATTAGGAACATTCAGCACCCACCCGCTATCAAGGCAGCTGCCTATCATGTCATGCCCTACCTGCACAGGTGTGCTGGCTACTCAAATGATCCAATTAAGGAGGCCATTTAGTCAGCAGCAGCAGAAGTCCTGTGCCTGGACGCTCCAACAGCGGCCAGACACAAGCAGAAGCAGAAGCAGCAGAAGCAGCAGCAGCACCACCTTTTGTTTTTTGGCTGCAGCAGCAGCAGCAAGGCCCACAGGGCTGGCTAGCTGGCTAGCCAGCAAGCAGGTAGCAATGAAAGTAGGAATCTTTCTTTTTAACCCTGTAAGGGGGTGGTGCACTGTACCCGAAGATACTGTCATATCGGGTCAATGCATAGGGCGACGGAAGCAAGCTTCGAAATCGGCCCCCGTTCTCAAAAATCCATTTAATATATGGTCCCCAGATAGGGGACGTATCAGATATTAAACTGATAAGAACAGATACTACACTTGATCTTAGCCAAAAGGCCGAGAAGCGATAACCGTGAAAGGGGCGGGCCCAACAAGGTCCCCTTCATGGGCACTATCACTGCTTGCTGTCAGGGAGGCTGCCAGACAATTTTCCATGCACACTCTGGGCTGGGGGGCAGTCAACCACCAGTACACACAGCAGAACCTAAACCCATACCATTATTGCTAAGCAGCAAGACAGGGGCCCATTGCACTCCCACGGGGCCTTTTTAAATGCAATCCATAACCCGGATTTGCCAGGAACCCTTCTTACTCCTCCTACTTGCATGTGACACTGGGCTTAGGATCTGCATAGGAAACACACACACAAGCACACACCTACCTTTGTTGCCTGCAGATGCCTCCTTGGCTGTCCCCAAACGGTATCAAACCAACACCCACGGGAAGCTGTAAGCATAGAGGACATGCCTGCACCCCATTGGACTTACCTGTGTGGGTTAAATCCGGGTTATTTGACAACCTATGGCGGTGATGGTTCTGCTCAGGCAGAGCAGTGCTGATGCTCCTCATAAAGCTGTCGCTGCTGTGAAGGTTCTAGGTGACATCACAAATCCCTATGGTTACATACACAACAAAGCTGGGTTGTTGTTGTTTACACTCTGCAAGGCCTGTGGAAGTGAGTGACATCATAGCACTGTAGTTCTGAGGGTTCTAGATGGATGCAACAATCTCCTGTTGCTTCTATGAAGGCCGTAATAGACGACATCACCAAACAGCTCCATAGTCACATACACAGCAAAGGAGAGATGTTGTTTACACCTAGTGATGTCAGTGGTATTGAGTGACATCACAGCACAGTGCTAAGGCTCCTGGGCCTGGACACAGCAGCGGCTGCAATATCTCAACGGAGAATACGTTTATATATATGTGTGTGTGTGCGCGTATATATATATATATATATATATATATATATATATATATATATATTTCTCCGCCGAAATCACTTTTAAACCCATTTCCACCTTTTTTTCCCTTCTCTTCCTCTTACTTTTTTTTCACGTTTTTTTACGTTTTTCTCCTTTTCGCCTCTTTTCTGGGCGTATTATTCTTCTTTTTCTTCTTTTTTTTCGTCTAATGCATACCCCATCAGTGCAGCAATGCTTATTCAATACCGCCAGCAGATGGAGACACTGGGGGATAATTTTCTAAGGATTTATACTGATTTTTCCTGTCTGAATTTGTCGCACAGAAAGTTGCAGGCCAAATATGTGTGACATTTCTGCGACTTTAGCTTCTAGAGCATTTTTACAACATTATACATAGGTGCTGAATACATAAAAAGCGACTGTTCAGCGACAGACAAGTCGCATCGGCTGAAAGTAGGCCAGAATGTCAGTCCATGTTGGAGCAGGTTTAGATACAGTCTAAAGTATAGATCTCAAAGTCTGTGCACAGAATTTAGCAAGGGCCTCGCACCTTCTGATGCATCAGGTAGGTGCACAATAGCATAGCCTAACCCTCTGTACTTTGGTCTATATTGATGCGGGACATAGACAGCCAGCTGATGACCAATCCATTAGTGCAATGGATGGCTGGAAGCATTTGTCTTTGCCTTTGCAATACCACAGAAGCAATGCATGGTCAATGTACAGCAATGACACACCTGTGTGAACAGCCAGGAGACCCCCCCCATGTTATGTTACATAGTTACATAGTTAGTACGGTCGAAAAAAGACATATGTCCATCAAGTTCAACCAGGGAATTAAGGGGTAGGGGTGTGGCGCGATATTGGGGAAGGGATGAGATTTTATATTTCTTCATAAGCATTAATCTTATTTTGTCAATTAGGAACATTCAGCACCCACCCGCTATCAAGGCAGCTGCCTATCATGTCATGCCCTACCTGCACAGGTGTGCTGGCTACTCAAATGATCCAATTAAGGAGGCCATTTAGTCAGCAGCAGCAGAAGTCCTGTGCCTGGACGCTCCAACAGCGGCCAGACACAAGCAGAAGCAGAAGCAGCAGAAGCAGCAGCAGCACCACCTTTTGTTTTTTGGCTGCAGCAGCAGCAGCAAGGCCCACAGGGCTGGCTAGCTGGCTAGCCAGCAAGCAGGTAGCAATGAAAGTAGGAATCTTTCTTTTTAACCCTGTAAGGGGGTGGTGCACTGTACCCGAAGATACTGCCATATCGGGTCAATGCATAGGGCGACGGAAGCAAGCTTCGAAATCGGCCCCCGTTCTCAAAAATCCATTTAATATATGGTCCCCAGATAGGGGACGTATCAGATATTAAACTGATAAGAACAGATACTACACTTGATCTTAGCCAAAAGGCCGAGAAGCGATAACCGTGAAAGGGGCGGGCCCAACAAGGTCCCCTTCATGGGCACTATCACTGCTTGCTGTCAGGGAGGCTGCCAGACAATTTTCCATGCACACTCTGGGCTGGGGGGCAGTCAACCACCAGTACACACAGCAGAACCTAAACCCATACCATTATTGCTAAGCAGCAAGACAGGGGCCCATTGCACTCCCACGGGGCCTTTTTAAATGCAATCCATAACCCGGATTTGCCAGGAACCCTTCTTACTCCTCCTACTTGCATGTGACACTGGGCTTAGGATCTGCATAGGAAACACACACACAAGCACACACCTACCTTTGTTGCCTGCAGATGCCTCCTTGGCTGTCCCCAAACGGTATCAAACCAACACCCACGGGAAGCTGTAAGCATAGAGGACATGCCTGCACCCCATTGGACTTACCTGTGTGGGTTAAATCCGGGTTATTTGACAACCTATGGCGGTGATGGTTCTGCTCAGGCAGAGCAGTGCTGATGCTCCTCATAAAGCTGTCGCTGCTGTGAAGGTTCTAGGTGACATCACAAATCCCTATGGTTACATACACAACAAAGCTGGGTTGTTGTTGTTTACACTCTGCAAGGCCTGTGGAAGTGAGTGACATCATAGCACTGTAGTTCTGAGGGTTCTAGATGGATGCAACAATCTCCTGTTGCTTCTATGAAGGCCATAATAGACGACATCACCAAACAGCTCCATAGTCACATACACAGCAAAGGAGAGATGTTGTTTACACCTAGTGATGTCAGTGGTATTGAGTGACATCACAGCACAGTGCTAAGGCTCCTGGGCCTGGACACAGCAGCGGCTGCAATATCTCAACGGAGAATACGTTTATATATATGTGTGTGTGTGCGCGTATATATATATATATATATATATATATATATATATATATATATATTTCTCCGCCGAAATCACTTTTAAACCCATTTCCACCTTTTTTTCCCTTCTCTTCCTCTTACTTTTTTTTCACGTTTTTTTACGTTTTTCTCCTTTTCGCCTCTTTTCTGGGCGTATTATTCTTCTTTTTCTTCTTTTTTTTCGTCTAATGCATACCCCATCAGTGCAGCAATGCTTATTCAATACCGCCAGCAGATGGAGACACTGGGGGATAATTTTCTAAGGATTTATACTGATTTTTCCTGTCTGAATTTGTCGCACAGAAAGTTGCAGGCCAAATATGTGTGACATTTCTGCGACTTTAGCTTCTAGAGCATTTTTACAACATTATACATAGGTGCTGAATACATAAAAAGCGACTGTTCAGCGACAGACAAGTCGCATCGGCTGAAAGTAGGCCAGAATGTCAGTCCATGTTGGAGCAGGTTTAGATACAGTCTAAAGTATAGATCTCAAAGTCTGTGCACAGAATTTAGCAAGGGCCTCGCACCTTCTGATGCATCAGGTAGGTGCACAATAGCATAGCCTAACCCTCTGTACTTTGGTCTATATTGATGCGGGACATAGACAGCCAGCTGATGACCAATCCATTAGTGCAATGGATGGCTGGAAGCATTTGTCTTTGCCTTTGCAATACCACAGAAGCAATGCATGGTCAATGTACAGCAATGACACACCTGTGTGAACAGCCAGGAGACCCCCCCCATGTTATGTTACATAGTTACATAGTTAGTACGGTCGAAAAAAGACATATGTCCATCAAGTTCAACCAGGGAATTAAGGGGTAGGGGTGTGGCGCGATATTGGGGAAGGGATGAGATTTTATATTTCTTCATAAGCATTAATCTTATTTTGTCAATTAGGAACATTCAGCACCCACCCGCTATCAAGGCAGCTGCCTATCATGTCATGCCCTACCTGCACAGGTGTGCTGGCTACTCAAATGATCCAATTAAGGAGGCCATTTAGTCAGCAGCAGCAGAAGTCCTGTGCCTGGACGCTCCAACAGCGGCCAGACACAAGCAGAAGCAGAAGCAGCAGAAGCAGCAGCAGCACCACCTTTTGTTTTTTGGCTGCAGCAGCAGCAGCAAGGCCCACAGGGCTGGCTAGCTGGCTAGCCAGCAAGCAGGTAGCAATGAAAGTAGGAATCTTTCTTTTTAACCCTGTAAGGGGGTGGTGCACTGTACCCGAAGATACTGCCATATCGGGTCAATGCATAGGGCGACGGAAGCAAGCTTCGAAATCGGCCCCCGTTCTCAAAAATCCATTTAATATATGGTCCCCAGATAGGGGACGTATCAGATATTAAACTGATAAGAACAGATAAGGTTTCAACAAAATTTTATTGAATAAATAAGAAACCATACAAAATTTAAAATGCAAAATAATAAAAGGTTCACAAAAGTTTTAAAATACAAATAATAAAACCAGTAATAAAAGGAGAAAAAATAAAAATGGCAGGATAAAACATTATACAAATGTCATAAAAACTGATTATATTGTTATTTTGTTCCATAGAGGCAGACACCACATGGATGCTGCCTCGCTGGCCCCCAACTGTTTCTTGTCTCTTAGGTAATAGATGTACATCTCACTCAGGGCCAGCTTTATACAGTTTTTAACATCAATAAAATCATGTTTAAAAAGTAAGATGTTCCTAACTTTCCAGATGGCATTTTTAAAACAATTAATAATCATCCAGCAGATCATCTGCTGTTTAAAATTGGGGCAGTTAAAAAGACCGTAAAAGACACATTTGTGATTAAAATCTTTTAGGCCGCAGGCCCACTTCAAAAGTGGGCCTACCTTCCTCCAAAGCTCCCGTGCAAAAGGGCAGTTCCAAAATATGTGCAGCACCGTTTCGTCCACTCCGCAGCCATCTCTCGGGCACTTGGCTCTCGCCACCAGTCCTCGCCTGTGCTGGAACTCACGAGTAGGGAGGCACTGGTGGACGATTGCCCAGGCAAGATCCCTGTGTACATTCGCCAGAAACTTCCCGTACACGTTCCGCCATACCTTTTTGGATCTTGCCTGTGTGAAATTGGACACTGCCAGGGTAACCTCATTCCGCCTGAGGACCTTTGATACCTTTCTCTGGTCCCCCAGTATGTCAGGCTCCAAATCTTGGAGACCTAGGAGCCTGACTGTCTTTTCCAACACCACATAATGTTTTGGGGGACACAGAAGCACCGGAGCGTTCAGAGGGATGCGCAACCATCTTTTAAAAACCATGCCCGCAGCGTACCTTAAAAAGCAGCTAAAAATGCCATCGGATTTAATAATTTTAAAACAGAAACAGAAATACTTTATGTAAAAGAAAGTAAAAAGGTTAGGAACATCTTTCCCGCCATTATCTTTACTTTTGTACATAAAATCACGCTTTAATTTCTCCATTTTTGAACCCCATAAAAAAGTAAAAACAATTCTAGTTACTTTTTTAATGTATAAAATAGATGGAGGAAATACCATGGCAATGTATAGCATAATAGGGAGTAAAACCATCTTTATTATTAAAATCTTCCCCTCCATGGTAAGGTTTCTAAGATTCCACATTAAAATCTTCTTCTCCATCTTAGCTATAGCTGAATCCCAGTTAGGGCTCCCATCATTGACCTGGTTAAAAACAATACCTAAAACTTTAATTTGATCCTGTTGCATTGTGACTCCTGGGGTGATGGATGAATCCCAGGAGCCAATATAAAAACAGTCACATTTATCTGTGTTTAGCTTAAAACCAGAGACCTCGCAGAAATAGCTGGTGTTCCTCAATGCCCCCCTCATGGATGGAGAGTCCGGGCACAGTATGGTGACATCATCCATGTACCCCAACACCTTTAGATGGGTCCCTCCTCCACCAGGTATCGGTACGCCTCTTACTACCCGGTCTTTTCTGAGGAGGGCCATCAGTGGTTCGATTGCGCAAATAAAAAGGAGTGGGGACAGGGGGCAGCCCTGTTTGACACCTGATAAAAGAGGAACACCGCTGGTTAAAAAGCCATTAACAGAGACTTGACTAAAACAGGATCGGTATAAAAGCATGATTCGGCTTAAAATCGTTTCAGGCACTGCCATCTTTTTAAGAACTAAAAACAGGTATTCATGGGAGACCCTATCAAAGGCTTTTTCAAAGTCTAAGGATAAAATTGCTACAGTTTGATTTCTATCCTTAAAATACCATAAAACATCTCTTAAAATATTTAGGGATTCAGCTATAGACCTTCCAGGTACCCCACAAACCTGATTTGGGTGAATTAATTTATGAATAAAAGGTTTAAAACGGACAGCTAATAACTTGGCTAAAACTTTATAATCGACATTTAAAAGTGTGATGGGGCGCCAATTTTTTAGCATATCCTTTTCACCCTTTTTAAAAAGTAATGATACAATCCCCCTCCTCCAGGAAGGGGGAAGTTCATTAACAATAAAAGTTTCTTTATACAATAAAACCATATCATCCTTTAAAATATCCCAAAAAGCTAAATAAAATTCGATGGGTAAACCATCTTCCCCAGGGGCCTTCCCACTAGAAAAACTTTTAAAAACAAATAAAAGTTCATCTAAGTTAAGATCACGGGATAAAACCTCCTGGTCTAAAACATCTAGCTTAAAATCAAGGGAATTAAGAACATGTTCTAAAAAGGATGGATTAAGATCTTTCTTATTAAAAAGAAGCTGGTAGAAGTTAAAAACTGCATCTAACATGCCTTTTGGAGTGGATTCACCCTCAAGGTTTTGGATGATATCCCTCCTATTCATCACTTTTTTAAAAAAGAAACGGGAACATTTCTCGCCCTCCTCCAGGTGCTGCACATGTGAGTTAAAAATGATTTGTTTCCCTTTCTTTTCTATGGCATGTTTTATTTCAGTTTTAAGGTTTAAAATATCATTTTCTACATCCATACCAGCTTCTTTCAATTTAAAAAGTACATTTAAACGCATGTTAAGAACATAAAACCACTGTTTTTCCATTTTTGCCTTCTTCTTACCTGCTTTGATAAAAAAAAATCTGATTTTAGATTTGGTGCCCTCCCACCAGTGCAGCATAGGCTCGTGGGGTTTTCTTTGTGATTGCCAGCATTGGTAGGTCCGCACAAACTCCTCTTTTATCTCAGGGTCCTCTAGGAGTGTGGTGTTTAATCTCCAGAGGCCCCTTTTTGCTTTTTGCTCCCCCTCTAGCTCCAGGACCACCAAGAGGAGCTTATGATCAGAGAAGATATTCTGCTCGAGCGTGCATTTCAGGGGTTTAAAAGCTCTAGAGGAAAAAATAAAATCGATTCTGGAGCTCACTCTTCCATTGGACCATGTGGCGCCCGGGTCCTCCGGCAAGAGATCCTTCCAGCAATCTTTCAAATTAAAATCATCAATAAAATTTTTAAGCAGGTAAGAAGTGCGGTCTTTACGATTAATATCCCCACCCTGCCGGTGTTCCCCATCACGTATGCAGTTAAAATCACCTCCCACCAGCAGGGGGGAAGACCCAACACAAAACAGTGGTAAAATTTCAAATAGTTCTGCCCGCTCCTGTTTATCAGGAGGGGCATACACATTTAAAACACGAATTAAAAGTCCATTAAAATATAGATGAATTAAAAGAGCTCTGCCAGGCACAATCTCAGTTACTGTATGAATAGAAAAGGACTGGCCTCGGCAGAGCAGCCCAACACCCACAGAACGACAGTCATTTGCACCGGACCATATGGATGGGCCCAGCTTCCAGTCTTCTTTTAAGTCTTTATAGTCCATTTTACTAGGGATTCCACATTCTTGTAGCAGGCAAAGGTCAAAGTCACATGTCTCTAGATAAGAAAATAAAGCAGCCCTGCGATCAGGGCTCTTTAAGGACCTCACATTGAGTGAGGCAATTTTTACAGGGATAGGCATAGTTTATGGAGAGTCCGTGCTTGGAGAATCAAAGTCAATAATAAGCTGCGTACCGTCATCCCCCGCCTGCGGGGTCATCAGCTCCTTGATGTTCTGAGGGTCGGAGCTTGAGATCGATGATGCCCCGACCCTGAGCTCGCTCTCGTCCGAACTACGGCACGCCGCTTTCCTTTGAATGTCTTCCTCTTCTTCTTCTCTTTGTCTTTTAAATGTCACACTGCTGTCCATATCCTCTGTGTTGCTCTCACTCGATGTAATCTCTGGCCCCCGGCTGATGGATCTGCGTCTTCTTTCATCTTTTGACGACTGGAACTGCTGCACAGGGGCCTGTGAGGCCTCTTTTCCGGAACCTTTGCCGCTACCTTGGGAAGTTTTCATCGCTTGTTCCCCAGCAAGCGTTGCTGAGGACTGTTGCTCCAACTTCCCCATCGATCGACGATGGCCAGTTTTACCCACCGGGTCCACTGCTGGCGGGGCAGCAAACCCTGGTTTGGCGCCACTTGTCTTCTTGGCCCTGTCCTGTTTAGGCGGAGTAACAGGACCGGGCTCAGACCTGGCCACCTGGCTCCCCTTCCGGCGGGCTTTCACCGGGGCCTCTTCGTCCGGAGCAGGGCGACCCTGGGCCAAGCCAGTACCTGGCTTATGCTGCAATTTTGGGTCCACCTCTGCCCCCACCGAGGCCCGTCGGCTGCCACCCGCCACAGGTGAGCCTCCTTCAGAAGTTTCGGCGGGCTCTTGAGCCAGGTAGGAAGTCGATCGACGTCTTTCAATTTCCCGGGCAGTAAACTCGATCACCCGCCCGGGCTTCGTGGAATCCCCATGGCCTCCCCCTA
The DNA here is from genome assembly GCF_029499605.1 of Hyla sarda. Classification (NCBI taxonomy): domain Eukaryota; kingdom Metazoa; phylum Chordata; class Amphibia; order Anura; family Hylidae; genus Hyla; species Hyla sarda. The sequence goes on along the minus strand of NW_026610948.1, from coordinate 106,379 downwards.
GCACTACCAACGGTGGGCCCCCCGATGGAGCACCAGAGGTCTTGGGCCTGGACCCATCAGTACCTGCCATCTGGGGTTTGGGCATCTTAAAAAAGGACGTCTTTTGTCCTGTCCCCTCTTTGGGTGGGCCCAGCCTTGACCCACCCATCGTAGTTTTTGCTTTATGGGGACAGGAATTAAAATCGTGATTTTCCTCTCCGCAGAGGTTGCACCTTATTGTATGGCTACATCTTGAGGCTATGTGACCTTCTTGGCCACACCTATTGCAGCGAATCACACGCTCCGCGCCGCAGGTCTCCTGGGTGTGGCCAAACCTCAAGCAATTTCGGCAATACATAGGCATTTGAGGATAGAACAGGAAGCCCCGAACTCTCCCGATGGCAAAATTTGGGGGCGGATGGCAAAGACCCCCAATACCACCGGGATCCTTACGGAGCTTGACCCAGAACTTCCTCTTGCCGTTCCAGAACCGCACGGAGTTCAAGATTTTGTTTGCGAATCGCACCTCTTCGCAGTATCGCCGAAGAAAAGTGGCTATATCCTCCGTGGTCACATGAGGGCTGTGCATAGCCACCACCAACGGTATATGTTCCTCACCATAGAGGAACTGGAACGAAAGACCGTCGAGTCGATCGTCCCTCTGGTCCGCACCAGACAAGGTTGCATAGATGTTATCGCAACACGCCGTGGCCGTGAAGGTGACGGTATACAGGCCACGGCTTTCCTGGTCATTTAGACACAGGATGTCCTCCCTATTGAGGCGGAAGTAGTCAAGAAGAATCACCTCCGCAATGAAGCGGAGGTTCTTCAACTGACGATGGCTCTCCGACACCTCTATGCGGATGGTATTTCGCATCGACATTTCCCCAGAGGGGAAAGCCCAGGAGAACGGCATCTTCCACACCCAGGGACTAAGCCCCTTCCCCAATAGCAGCAGGGGCTCGGAATCCCGCTATAAAAGCGGAACCCTTACCCAAGGCAGAGGTCGGGGGTACCCTAGGTGCTTCCGAAGCTACAGGTAACGCTCAACGTACCGAAAATGCCTTCTGAGACACAAGGTCCCAGAGACAGGGGGATCGCAACCCGTTGTCTGAGGACTAAGCCCGCTCCCCAATAGCAGCAAGGGGGTGAAGTCCCTCCGTAAGGAGAGACAATCCCCCAAGGCCGAGAAGCGGGGTACCACAGACACCTTCCGACCAGACCAAATGCAGATACTACACTTGATCTTAGCCAAAAGGCCGAGAAGCGATAACCGTGAAAGGGGCGGGCCCAACAAGGTCCCCTTCATGGGCACTATCACTGCTTGCTGTCAGGGAGGCTGCCAGACAATTTTCCATGCACACTCTGGGCTGGGGGGCAGTCAACCACCAGTACACACAGCAGAACCTAAACCCATACCATTATTGCTAAGCAGCAAGACAGGGGCCCATTGCACTCCCACGGGGCCTTTTTAAATGCAATCCATAACCCGGATTTGCCAGGAACCCTTCTTACTCCTCCTACTTGCATGTGACACTGGGCTTAGGATCTGCATAGGAAACACACACACAAGCACACACCTACCTTTGTTGCCTGCAGATGCCTCCTTGGCTGTCCCCAAACGGTATCAAACCAACACCCACGGGAAGCTGTAAGCATAGAGGACATGCCTGCACCCCATTGGACTTACCTGTGTGGGTTAAATCCGGGTTATTTGACAACCTATGGCGGTGATGGTTCTGCTCAGGCAGAGCAGTGCTGATGCTCCTCATAAAGCTGTCGCTGCTGTGAAGGTTCTAGGTGACATCACAAATCCCTATGGTTACATACACAACAAAGCTGGGTTGTTGTTGTTTACACTCTGCAAGGCCTGTGGAAGTGAGTGACATCATAGCACTGTAGTTCTGAGGGTTCTAGATGGATGCAACAATCTCCTGTTGCTTCTATGAAGGCCATAATAGACGACATCACCAAACAGCTCCATAGTCACATACACAGCAAAGGAGAGATGTTGTTTACACCTAGTGATGTCAGTGGTATTGAGTGACATCACAGCACAGTGCTAAGGCTCCTGGGCCTGGACACAGCAGCGGCTGCAATATCTCAACGGAGAATACGTTTATATATATGTGTGTGTGTGCGCGTATATATATATATATATATATATATATATATATATATATATATATATTTCTCCGCCGAAATCACTTTTAAACCCATTTCCACCTTTTTTTCCCTTCTCTTCCTCTTACTTTTTTTTCACGTTTTTTTACGTTTTTCTCCTTTTCGCCTCTTTTCTGGGCGTATTATTCTTCTTTTTCTTCTTTTTTTTCGTCTAATGCATACCCCATCAGTGCAGCAATGCTTATTCAATACCGCCAGCAGATGGAGACACTGGGGGATAATTTTCTAAGGATTTATACTGATTTTTCCTGTCTGAATTTGTCGCACAGAAAGTTGCAGGCCAAATATGTGTGACATTTCTGCGACTTTAGCTTCTAGAGCATTTTTACAACATTATACATAGGTGCTGAATACATAAAAAGCGACTGTTCAGCGACAGACAAGTCGCATCGGCTGAAAGTAGGCCAGAATGTCAGTCCATGTTGGAGCAGGTTTAGATACAGTCTAAAGTATAGATCTCAAAGTCTGTGCACAGAATTTAGCAAGGGCCTCGCACCTTCTGATGCATCAGGTAGGTGCACAATAGCATAGCCTAACCCTCTGTACTTTGGTCTATATTGATGCGGGACATAGACAGCCAGCTGATGACCAATCCATTAGTGCAATGGATGGCTGGAAGCATTTGTCTTTGCCTTTGCAATACCACAGAAGCAATGCATGGTCAATGTACAGCAATGACACACCTGTGTGAACAGCCAGGAGACCCCCCCCATGTTATGTTACATAGTTACATAGTTAGTACGGTCGAAAAAAGACATATGTCCATCAAGTTCAACCAGGGAATTAAGGGGTAGGGGTGTGGCGCGATATTGGGGAAGGGATGAGATTTTATATTTCTTCATAAGCATTAATCTTATTTTGTCAATTAGGAACATTCAGCACCCACCCGCTATCAAGGCAGCTGCCTATCATGTCATGCCCTACCTGCACAGGTGTGCTGGCTACTCAAATGATCCAATTAAGGAGGCCATTTAGTCAGCAGCAGCAGAAGTCCTGTGCCTGGACGCTCCAACAGCGGCCAGACACAAGCAGAAGCAGAAGCAGCAGAAGCAGCAGCAGCACCACCTTTTGTTTTTTGGCTGCAGCAGCAGCAGCAAGGCCCACAGGGCTGGCTAGCTGGCTAGCCAGCAAGCAGGTAGCAATGAAAGTAGGAATCTTTCTTTTTAACCCTGTAAGGGGGTGGTGCACTGTACCCGAAGATACTGCCATATCGGGTCAATGCATAGGGCGACGGAAGCAAGCTTCGAAATCGGCCCCCGTTCTCAAAAATCCATTTAATATATGGTCCCCAGATAGGGGACGTATCAGATATTAAACTGATAAGAACAGATACTACACTTGATCTTAGCCAAAAGGCCGAGAAGCGATAACCGTGAAAGGGGCGGGCCCAACAAGGTCCCCTTCATGGGCACTATCACTGCTTGCTGTCAGGGAGGCTGCCAGACAATTTTCCATGCACACTCTGGGCTGGGGGGCAGTCAACCACCAGTACACACAGCAGAACCTAAACCCATACCATTATTGCTAAGCAGCAAGACAGGGGCCCATTGCACTCCCACGGGGCCTTTTTAAATGCAATCCATAACCCGGATTTGCCAGGAACCCTTCTTACTCCTCCTACTTGCATGTGACACTGGGCTTAGGATCTGCATAGGAAACACACACACAAGCACACACCTACCTTTGTTGCCTGCAGATGCCTCCTTGGCTGTCCCCAAACGGTATCAAACCAACACCCACGGGAAGCTGTAAGCATAGAGGACATGCCTGCACCCCATTGGACTTACCTGTGTGGGTTAAATCCGGGTTATTTGACAACCTATGGCGGTGATGGTTCTGCTCAGGCAGAGCAGTGCTGATGCTCCTCATAAAGCTGTCGCTGCTGTGAAGGTTCTAGGTGACATCACAAATCCCTATGGTTACATACACAACAAAGCTGGGTTGTTGTTGTTTACACTCTGCAAGGCCTGTGGAAGTGAGTGACATCATAGCACTGTAGTTCTGAGGGTTCTAGATGGATGCAACAATCTCCTGTTGCTTCTATGAAGGCCATAATAGACGACATCACCAAACAGCTCCATAGTCACATACACAGCAAAGGAGAGATGTTGTTTACACCTAGTGATGTCAGTGGTATTGAGTGACATCACAGCACAGTGCTAAGGCTCCTGGGCCTGGACACAGCAGCGGCTGCAATATCTCAACGGAGAATACGTTTATATATATGTGTGTGTGTGCGCGTATATATATATATATATATATATATATATATATATATATATATATATATATATATTTCTCCGCCGAAATCACTTTTAAACCCATTTCCACCTTTTTTTCCCTTCTCTTCCTCTTACTTTTTTTTCACGTTTTTTTACGTTTTTCTCCTTTTCGCCTCTTTTCTGGGCGTATTATTCTTCTTTTTCTTCTTTTTTTTCGTCTAATGCATACCCCATCAGTGCAGCAATGCTTATTCAATACCGCCAGCAGATGGAGACACTGGGGGATAATTTTCTAAGGATTTATACTGATTTTTCCTGTCTGAATTTGTCGCACAGAAAGTTGCAGGCCAAATATGTGTGACATTTCTGCGACTTTAGCTTCTAGAGCATTTTTACAACATTATACATAGGTGCTGAATACATAAAAAGCGACTGTTCAGCGACAGACAAGTCGCATCGGCTGAAAGTAGGCCAGAATGTCAGTCCATGTTGGAGCAGGTTTAGATACAGTCTAAAGTATAGATCTCAAAGTCTGTGCACAGAATTTAGCAAGGGCCTCGCACCTTCTGATGCATCAGGTAGGTGCACAATAGCATAGCCTAACCCTCTGTACTTTGGTCTATATTGATGCGGGACATAGACAGCCAGCTGATGACCAATCCATTAGTGCAATGGATGGCTGGAAGCATTTGTCTTTGCCTTTGCAATACCACAGAAGCAATGCATGGTCAATGTACAGCAATGACACACCTGTGTGAACAGCCAGGAGACCCCCCCCATGTTATGTTACATAGTTACATAGTTAGTACGGTCGAAAAAAGACATATGTCCATCAAGTTCAACCAGGGAATTAAGGGGTAGGGGTGTGGCGCGATATTGGGGAAGGGATGAGATTTTATATTTCTTCATAAGCATTAATCTTATTTTGTCAATTAGGAACATTCAGCACCCACCCGCTATCAAGGCAGCTGCCTATCATGTCATGCCCTACCTGCACAGGTGTGCTGGCTACTCAAATGATCCAATTAAGGAGGCCATTTAGTCAGCAGCAGCAGAAGTCCTGTGCCTGGACGCTCCAACAGCGGCCAGACACAAGCAGAAGCAGAAGCAGCAGAAGCAGCAGCAGCACCACCTTTTGTTTTTTGGCTGCAGCAGCAGCAGCAAGGCCCACAGGGCTGGCTAGCTGGCTAGCCAGCAAGCAGGTAGCAATGAAAGTAGGAATCTTTCTTTTTAACCCTGTAAGGGGGTGGTGCACTGTACCCGAAGATACTGCCATATCGGGTCAATGCATAGGGCGACGGAAGCAAGCTTCGAAATCGGCCCCCGTTCTCAAAAATCCATTTAATATATGGTCCCCAGATAGGGGACGTATCAGATATTAAACTGATAAGAACAGATACTACACTTGATCTTAGCCAAAAGGCCGAGAAGCGATAACCGTGAAAGGGGCGGGCCCAACAAGGTCCCCTTCATGGGCACTATCACTGCTTGCTGTCAGGGAGGCTGCCAGACAATTTTCCATGCACACTCTGGGCTGGGGGGCAGTCAACCACCAGTACACACAGCAGAACCTAAACCCATACCATTATTGCTAAGCAGCAAGACAGGGGCCCATTGCACTCCCACGGGGCCTTTTTAAATGCAATCCATAACCCGGATTTGCCAGGAACCCTTCTTACTCCTCCTACTTGCATGTGACACTGGGCTTAGGATCTGCATAGGAAACACACACACAAGCACACACCTACCTTTGTTGCCTGCAGATGCCTCCTTGGCTGTCCCCAAACGGTATCAAACCAACACCCACGGGAAGCTGTAAGCATAGAGGACATGCCTGCACCCCATTGGACTTACCTGTGTGGGTTAAATCCGGGTTATTTGACAACCTATGGCGGTGATGGTTCTGCTCAGGCAGAGCAGTGCTGATGCTCCTCATAAAGCTGTCGCTGCTGTGAAGGTTCTAGGTGACATCACAAATCCCTATGGTTACATACACAACAAAGCTGGGTTGTTGTTGTTTACACTCTGCAAGGCCTGTGGAAGTGAGTGACATCATAGCACTGTAGTTCTGAGGGTTCTAGATGGATGCAACAATCTCCTGTTGCTTCTATGAAGGCCATAATAGACGACATCACCAAACAGCTCCATAGTCACATACACAGCAAAGGAGAGATGTTGTTTACACCTAGTGATGTCAGTGGTATTGAGTGACATCACAGCACAGTGCTAAGGCTCCTGGGCCTGGACACAGCAGCGGCTGCAATATCTCAACGGAGAATACGTTTATATATATGTGTGTGTGTGCGCGTATATATATATATATATATATATATATATATATATATATATATATTTCTCCGCCGAAATCACTTTTAAACCCATTTCCACCTTTTTTTCCCTTCTCTTCCTCTTACTTTTTTTTCACGTTTTTTTACGTTTTTCTCCTTTTCGCCTCTTTTCTGGGCGTATTATTCTTCTTTTTCTTCTTTTTTTTCGTCTAATGCATACCCCATCAGTGCAGCAATGCTTATTCAATACCGCCAGCAGATGGAGACACTGGGGGATAATTTTCTAAGGATTTATACTGATTTTTCCTGTCTGAATTTGTCGCACAGAAAGTTGCAGGCCAAATATGTGTGACATTTCTGCGACTTTAGCTTCTAGAGCATTTTTACAACATTATACATAGGTGCTGAATACATAAAAAGCGACTGTTCAGCGACAGACAAGTCGCATCGGCTGAAAGTAGGCCAGAATGTCAGTCCATGTTGGAGCAGGTTTAGATACAGTCTAAAGTATAGATCTCAAAGTCTGTGCACAGAATTTAGCAAGGGCCTCGCACCTTCTGATGCATCAGGTAGGTGCACAATAGCATAGCCTAACCCTCTGTACTTTGGTCTATATTGATGCGGGACATAGACAGCCAGCTGATGACCAATCCATTAGTGCAATGGATGGCTGGAAGCATTTGTCTTTGCCTTTGCAATACCACAGAAGCAATGCATGGTCAATGTACAGCAATGACACACCTGTGTGAACAGCCAGGAGACCCCCCCCATGTTATGTTACATAGTTACATAGTTAGTACGGTCGAAAAAAGACATATGTCCATCAAGTTCAACCAGGGAATTAAGGGGTAGGGGTGTGGCGCGATATTGGGGAAGGGATGAGATTTTATATTTCTTCATAAGCATTAATCTTATTTTGTCAATTAGGAACATTCAGCACCCACCCGCTATCAAGGCAGCTGCCTATCATGTCATGCCCTACCTGCACAGGTGTGCTGGCTACTCAAATGATCCAATTAAGGAGGCCATTTAGTCAGCAGCAGCAGAAGTCCTGTGCCTGGACGCTCCAACAGCGGCCAGACACAAGCAGAAGCAGAAGCAGCAGAAGCAGCAGCAGCACCACCTTTTGTTTTTTGGCTGCAGCAGCAGCAGCAAGGCCCACAGGGCTGGCTAGCTGGCTAGCCAGCAAGCAGGTAGCAATGAAAGTAGGAATCTTTCTTTTTAACCCTGTAAGGGGGTGGTGCACTGTACCCGAAGATACTGCCATATCGGGTCAATGCATAGGGCGACGGAAGCAAGCTTCGAAATCGGCCCCCGTTCTCAAAAATCCATTTAATATATGGTCCCCAGATAGGGGACGTATCAGATATTAAACTGATAAGAACAGATACTACACTTGATCTTAGCCAAAAGGCCGAGAAGCGATAACCGTGAAAGGGGCGGGCCCAACAAGGTCCCCTTCATGGGCACTATCACTGCTTGCTGTCAGGGAGGCTGCCAGACAATTTTCCATGCACACTCTGGGCTGGGGGGCAGTCAACCACCAGTACACACAGCAGAACCTAAACCCATACCATTATTGCTAAGCAGCAAGACAGGGGCCCATTGCACTCCCACGGGGCCTTTTTAAATGCAATCCATAACCCGGATTTGCCAGGAACCCTTCTTACTCCTCCTACTTGCATGTGACACTGGGCTTAGGATCTGCATAGGAAACACACACACAAGCACACACCTACCTTTGTTGCCTGCAGATGCCTCCTTGGCTGTCCCCAAACGGTATCAAACCAACACCCACGGGAAGCTGTAAGCATAGAGGACATGCCTGCACCCCATTGGACTTACCTGTGTGGGTTAAATCCGGGTTATTTGACAACCTATGGCGGTGATGGTTCTGCTCAGGCAGAGCAGTGCTGATGCTCCTCATAAAGCTGTCGCTGCTGTGAAGGTTCTAGGTGACATCACAAATCCCTATGGTTACATACACAACAAAGCTGGGTTGTTGTTGTTTACACTCTGCAAGGCCTGTGGAAGTGAGTGACATCATAGCACTGTAGTTCTGAGGGTTCTAGATGGATGCAACAATCTCCTGTTGCTTCTATGAAGGCCATAATAGACGACATCACCAAACAGCTCCATAGTCACATACACAGCAAAGGAGAGATGTTGTTTACACCTAGTGATGTCAGTGGTATTGAGTGACATCACAGCACAGTGCTAAGGCTCCTGGGCCTGGACACAGCAGCGGCTGCAATATCTCAACGGAGAATACGTTTATATATATGTGTGTGTGTGCGCGTATATATATATATATATATATATATATATATATATATTTCTCCGCCGAAATCACTTTTAAACCCATTTCCACCTTTTTTTCCCTTCTCTTCCTCTTACTTTTTTTTCACGTTTTTTTACGTTTTTCTCCTTTTCGCCTCTTTTCTGGGCGTATTATTCTTTTTCTTCTTTTTTTTCGTCTAATGCATACCCCATCAGTGCAGCAATGCTTATTCAATACCGCCAGCAGATGGAGACACTGGGGGATAATTTTCTAAGGATTTATACTGATTTTTCCTGTCTGAATTTGTCGCACAGAAAGTTGCAGGCCAAATATGTGTGACATTTCTGCGACTTTAGCTTCTAGAGCATTTTTACAACATTATACATAGGTGCTGAATACATAAAAAGCGACTGTTCAGCGACAGACAAGTCGCATCGGCTGAAAGTAGGCCAGAATGTCAGTCCATGTTGGAGCAGGTTTAGATACAGTCTAAAGTATAGATCTCAAAGTCTGTGCACAGAATTTAGCAAGGGCCTCGCACCTTCTGATGCATCAGGTAGGTGCACAATAGCATAGCCTAACCCTCTGTACTTTGGTCTATATTGATGCGGGACATAGACAGCCAGCTGATGACCAATCCATTAGTGCAATGGATGGCTGGAAGCATTTGTCTTTGCCTTTGCAATACCACAGAAGCAATGCATGGTCAATGTACAGCAATGACACACCTGTGTGAACAGCCAGGAGACCCCCCCCATGTTATGTTACATAGTTACATAGTTAGTACGGTCGAAAAAAGACATATGTCCATCAAGTTCAACCAGGGAATTAAGGGGTAGGGGTGTGGCGCGATATTGGGGAAGGGATGAGATTTTATATTTCTTCATAAGCATTAATCTTATTTTGTCAATTAGGAACATTCAGCACCCACCCGCTATCAAGGCAGCTGCCTATCATGTCATGCCCTACCTGCACAGGTGTGCTGGCTACTCAAATGATCCAATTAAGGAGGCCATTTAGTCAGCAGCAGCAGAAGTCCTGTGCCTGGACGCTCCAACAGCGGCCAGACACAAGCAGAAGCAGAAGCAGCAGCAGCACCACCTTTTGTTTTTTGGCTGCAGCAGCAGCAGCAAGGCCCACAGGGCTGGCTAGCTGGCTAGCCAGCAAGCAGGTAGCAATGAAAGTAGGAATCTTTCTTTTTAACCCTGTAAGGGGGTGGTGCACTGTACCCGAAGATACTGCCATATCGGGTCAATGCATAGGGCGACGGAAGCAAGCTTCGAAATCGGCCCCCGTTCTCAAAAATCCATTTAATATATGGTCCCCAGATAGGGGACGTATCAGATATTAAACTGATAAGAACAGATACTACACTTGATCTTAGCCAAAAGGCCGAGAAGCGATAACCGTGAAAGGGGCGGGCCCAACAAGGTCCCCTTCATGGGCACTATCACTGCTTGCTGTCAGGGAGGCTGCCAGACAATTTTCCATGCACACTCTGGGCTGGGGGGCAGTCAACCACCAGTACACACAGCAGAACCTAAACCCATACCATTATTGCTAAGCAGCAAGACAGGGGCCCATTGCACTCCCACGGGGCCTTTTTAAATGCAATCCATAACCCGGATTTGCCAGGAACCCTTCTTACTCCTCCTACTTGCATGTGACACTGGGCTTAGGATCTGCATAGGAAACACACACACAAGCACACACCTACCTTTGTTGCCTGCAGATGCCTCCTTGGCTGTCCCCAAACGGTATCAAACCAACACCCACGGGAAGCTGTAAGCATAGAGGACATGCCTGCACCCCATTGGACTTACCTGTGTGGGTTAAATCCGGGTTATTTGACAACCTATGGCGGTGATGGTTCTGCTCAGGCAGAGCAGTGCTGATGCTCCTCATAAAGCTGTCGCTGCTGTGAAGGTTCTAGGTGACATCACAAATCCCTATGGTTACATACACAACAAAGCTGGGTTGTTGTTGTTTACACTCTGCAAGGCCTGTGGAAGTGAGTGACATCATAGCACTGTAGTTCTGCGGGTTCTAGATGGATGCAACAATCTCCTGTTGCTTCTATGAAGGCCATAATAGACGACATCACCAAACAGCTCCATAGTCACATACACAGCAAAGGAGAGATGTTGTTTACACCTAGTGATGTCAGTGGTATTGAGTGACATCACAGCACAGTGCTAAGGCTCCTGGGCCTGGACACAGCAGCGGCTGCAATATCTCAACGGAGAATACGTTTATATATATGTGTGTGTGTGCGCGTATATATATATATATATATATATATATATATATATATATATATATTTCTCCGCCGAAATCACTTTTAAACCCATTTCCACCTTTTTTTCCCTTCTCTTCCTCTTACTTTTTTTTCACGTTTTTTTACGTTTTTCTCCTTTTCGCCTCTTTTCTGGGCGTATTATTCTTCTTTTTCTTCTTTTTTTTCGTCTAATGCATACCCCATCAGTGCAGCAATGCTTATTCAATACCGCCAGCAGATGGAGACACTGGGGGATAATTTTCTAAGGATTTATACTGATTTTTCCTGTCTGAATTTGTCGCACAGAAAGTTGCAGGCCAAATATGTGTGACATTTCTGCGACTTTAGCTTCTAGAGCATTTTTACAACATTATACATAGGTGCTGAATACATAAAAAGCGACTGTTCAGCGACAGACAAGTCGCATCGGCTGAAAGTAGGCCAGAATGTCAGTCCATGTTGGAGCAGGTTTAGATACAGTCTAAAGTATAGATCTCAAAGTCTGTGCACAGAATTTAGCAAGGGCCTCGCACCTTCTGATGCATCAGGTAGGTGCACAATAGCATAGCCTAACCCTCTGTACTTTGGTCTATATTGATGCGGGACATAGACAGCCAGCTGATGACCAATCCATTAGTGCAATGGATGGCTGGAAGTATTTGTCTTTGCCTTTGCAATACCACAGAAGCAATGCATGGTCAATGTACAGCAATGACACACCTGTGTGAACAGCCAGGAGACCCCCCCCATGTTATGTTACATAGTTACATAGTTAGTACGGTCGAAAAAAGACATATGTCCATCAAGTTCAACCAGGGAATTAAGGGGTAGGGGTGTGGCGCGATATTGGGGAAGGGATGAGATTTTATATTTCTTCATAAGCATTAATCTTATTTTGTCAATTAGGAACATTCAGCACCCACCCGCTATCAAGGCAGCTGCCTATCATGTCATGCCCTACCTGCACAGGTGTGCTGGCTACTCAAATGATCCAATTAAGGAGGCCATTTAGTCAGCAGCAGCAGAAGTCCTGTGCCTGGACGCTCCAACAGCGGCCAGACACAAGCAGAAGCAGAAGCAGCAGAAGCAGCAGCAGCACCACCTTTTGTTTTTTGGCTGCAGCAGCAGCAGCAAGGCCCACAGGGCTGGCTAGCTGGCTAGCCAGCAAGCAGGTAGCAATGAAAGTAGGAATCTTTCTTTTTAACCCTGTAAGGGGGTGGTGCACTGTACCCGAAGATACTGCCATATCGGGTCAATGCATAGGGCGACGGAAGCAAGCTTCGAAATCGGCCCCCGTTCTCAAAAATCCATTTAATATATGGTCCCCAGATAGGGGACGTATCAGATATTAAACTGATAAGAACAGATACTACACTTGATCTTAGCCAAAAGGCCGAGAAGCGATAACCGTGAAAGGGGCGGGCCCAACAAGGTCCCCTTCATGGGCACTATCACTGCTTGCTGTCAGGGAGGCTGCCAGACAATTTTCCATGCACACTCTGGGCTGGGGGGCAGTCAACCACCAGTACACACAGCAGAACCTAAACCCATACCATTATTGCTAAGCAGCAAGACAGGGGCCCATTGCACTCCCACGGGGCCTTTTTAAATGCAATCCATAACCCGGATTTGCCAGGAACCCTTCTTACTCCTCCTACTTGCATGTGACACTGGGCTTAGGATCTGCATAGGAAACACACACACAAGCACACACCTACCTTTGTTGCCTGCAGATGCCTCCTTGGCTGTCCCCAAACGGTATCAAACCAACACCCACGGGAAGCTGTAAGCATAGAGGACATGCCTGCACCCCATTGGACTTACCTGTGTGGGTTAAATCCGGGTTATTTGACAACCTATGGCGGTGATGGTTCTGCTCAGGCAGAGCAGTGCTGATGCTCCTCATAAAGCTGTCGCTGCTGTGAAGGTTCTAGGTGACATCACAAATCCCTATGGTTACATACACAACAAAGCTGGGTTGTTGTTGTTTACACTCTGCAAGGCCTGTGGAAGTGAGTGACATCATAGCACTGTAGTTCTGAGGGTTCTAGATGGATGCAACAATCTCCTGTTGCTTCTATGAAGGCCATAATAGACGACATCACCAAACAGCTCCATAGTCACATACACAGCAAAGGAGAGATGTTGTTTACACCTAGTGATGTCAGTGGTATTGAGTGACATCACAGCACAGTGCTAAGGCTCCTGGGCCTGGACACAGCAGCGGCTGCAATATCTCAACGGAGAATACGTTTATATATATGTGTGTGTGTGCGCGTATATATATATATATATATATATATATATATATATATATATCTATATTTCTCCGCCGAAATCACTTTTAAACCCATTTCCACCTTTTTTTCCCTTCTCTTCCTCTTACTTTTTTTTCACGTTTTTTTACGTTTTTCTCCTTTTCGCCTCTTTTCTGGGCGTATTATTCTTCTTTTTCTTCTTTTTTTTCGTCTAATGCATACCCCATCAGTGCAGCAATGCTTATTCAATACCGCCAGCAGATGGAGACACTGGGGGATAATTTTCTAAGGATTTATACTGATTTTTCCTGTCTGAATTTGTCGCACAGAAAGTTGCAGGCCAAATATGTGTGACATTTCTGCGACTTTAGCTTCTAGAGCATTTTTACAACATTATACATAGGTGCTGAATACATAAAAAGCGACTGTTCAGCGACAGACAAGTCGCATCGGCTGAAAGTAGGCCAGAATGTCAGTCCATGTTGGAGCAGGTTTAGATACAGTCTAAAGTATAGATCTCAAAGTCTGTGCACAGAATTTAGCAAGGGCCTCGCACCTTCTGATGCATCAGGTAGGTGCACAATAGCATAGCCTAACCCTCTGTACTTTGGTCTATATTGATGCGGGACATAGACAGCCAGCTGATGACCAATCCATTAGTGCAATGGATGGCTGGAAGCATTTGTCTTTGCCTTTGCAATACCACAGAAGCAATGCATGGTCAATGTACAGCAATGACACACCTGTGTGAACAGCCAGGAGACCCCCCCCATGTTATGTTACATAGTTACATAGTTAGTACGGTCGAAAAAAGACATATGTCCATCAAGTTCAACCAGGGAATTAAGGGGTAGGGGTGTGGCGCGATATTGGGGAAGGGATGAGATTTTATATTTCTTCATAAGCATTAATCTTATTTTGTCAATTAGGAACATTCAGCACCCACCCGCTATCAAGGCAGCTGCCTATCATGTCATGCCCTACCTGCACAGGTGTGCTGGCTACTCAAATGATCCAATTAAGGAGGCCATTTAGTCAGCAGCAGCAGAAGTCCTGTGCCTGGACGCTCCAACAGCGGCCAGACACAAGCAGAAGCAGAAGCAGCAGAAGCAGCAGCAGCACCACCTTTTGTTTTTTGGCTGCAGCAGCAGCAGCAAGGCCCACAGGGCTGGCTAGCTGGCTAGCCAGCAAGCAGGTAGCAATGAAAGTAGGAATCTTTCTTTTTAACCCTGTAAGGGGGTGGTGCACTGTACCCGAAGATACTGCCATATCGGGTCAATGCATAGGGCGACGGAAGCAAGCTTCGAAATCGGCCCCCGTTCTCAAAAATCCATTTAATATATGGTCCCCAGATAGGGGACGTATCAGATATTAAACTGATAAGAACAGATACTACACTTGATCTTAGCCAAAAGGCCGAGAAGCGATAACCGTGAAAGGGGCGGGCCCAACAAGGTCCCCTTCATGGGCACTATCACTGCTTGCTGTCAGGGAGGCTGCCAGACAATTTTCCATGCACACTCTGGGCTGGGGGGCAGTCAACCACCAGTACACACAGCAGAACCTAAACCCATACCATTATTGCTAAGCAGCAAGACAGGGGCCCATTGCACTCCCACGGGGCCTTTTTAAATGCAATCCATAACCCGGATTTGCCAGGAACCCTTCTTACTCCTCCTACTTGCATGTGACACTGGGCTTAGGATCTGCATAGGAAACACACACACAAGCACACACCTACCTTTGTTGCCTGCAGATGCCTCCTTGGCTGTCCCCAAACGGTATCAAACCAACACCCACGGGAAGCTGTAAGCATAGAGGACATGCCTGCACCCCATTGGACTTACCTGTGTGGGTTAAATCCGGGTTATTTGACAACCTATGGCGGTGATGGTTCTGCTCAGGCAGAGCAGTGCTGATGCTCCTCATAAAGCTGTCGCTGCTGTGAAGGTTCTAGGTGACATCACAAATCCCTATGGTTACATACACAACAAAGCTGGGTTGTTGTTGTTTACACTCTGCAAGGCCTGTGGAAGTGAGTGACATCATAGCACTGTAGTTCTGAGGGTTCTAGATGGATGCAACAATCTCCTGTTGCTTCTATGAAGGCCATAATAGACGACATCACCAAACAGCTCCATAGTCACATACACAGCAAAGGAGAGATGTTGTTTACACCTAGTGATGTCAGTGGTATTGAGTGACATCACAGCACAGTGCTAAGGCTCCTGGGCCTGGACACAGCAGCGGCTGCAATATCTCAACGGAGAATACGTTTATATATATGTGTGTGTGTGCGCGTATATATATATATATATATATATATATATATATATATATATATATATATATTTCTCCGCCGAAATCACTTTTAAACCCATTTCCACCTTTTTTTCCCTTCTCTTCCTCTTACTTTTTTTTCACGTTTTTTTACGTTTTTCTCCTTTTCGCCTCTTTTCTGGGCGTATTATTCTTCTTTTTCTTCTTTTTTTTCGTCTAATGCATACCCCATCAGTGCAGCAATGCTTATTCAATACCGCCAGCAGATGGAGACACTGGGGGATAATTTTCTAAGGATTTATACTGATTTTTCCTGTCTGAATTTGTCGCACAGAAAGTTGCAGGCCAAATATGTGTGACATTTCTGCGACTTTAGCTTCTAGAGCATTTTTACAACATTATACATAGGTGCTGAATACATAAAAAGCGACTGTTCAGCGACAGACAAGTCGCATCGGCTGAAAGTAGGCCAGAATGTCAGTCCATGTTGGAGCAGGTTTAGATACAGTCTAAAGTATAGATCTCAAAGTCTGTGCACAGAATTTAGCAAGGGCCTCGCACCTTCTGATGCATCAGGTAGGTGCACAATAGCATAGCCTAACCCTCTGTACTTTGGTCTATATTGATGCGGGACATAGACAGCCAGCTGATGACCAATCCATTAGTGCAATGGATGGCTGGAAGCATTTGTCTTTGCCTTTGCAATACCACAGAAGCAATGCATGGTCAATGTACAGCAATGACACACCTGTGTGAACAGCCAGGAGACCCCCCCCATGTTATGTTACATAGTTACATAGTTAGTACGGTCGAAAAAAGACATATGTCCATCAAGTTCAACCAGGGAATTAAGGGGTAGGGGTGTGGCGCGATATTGGGGAAGGGATGAGATTTTATATTTCTTCATAAGCATTAATCTTATTTTGTCAATTAGGAACATTCAGCACCCACCCGCTATCAAGGCAGCTGCCTATCATGTCATGCCCTACCTGCACAGGTGTGCTGGCTACTCAAATGATCCAATTAAGGAGGCCATTTAGTCAGCAGCAGCAGAAGTCCTGTGCCTGGACGCTCCAACAGCGGCCAGACACAAGCAGAAGCAGAAGCAGCAGAAGCAGCAGCAGCACCACCTTTTGTTTTTTGGCTGCAGCAGCAGCAGCAGCAAGGCCCACAGGGCTGGCTAGCTGGCTAGCCAGCAAGCAGGTAGCAATGAAAGTAGGAATCTTTCTTTTTAACCCTGTAAGGGGGTGGTGCACTGTACCCGAAGATACTGCCATATCGGGTCAATGCATAGGGCGACGGAAGCAAGCTTCGAAATCGGCCCCCGTTCTCAAAAATCCATTTAATATATGGTCCCCAGATAGGGGACGTATCAGATATTAAACTGATAAGAACAGATACTACACTTGATCTTAGCCAAAAGGCCGAGAAGCGATAACCGTGAAAGGGGCGGGCCCAACAAGGTCCCCTTCATGGGCACTATCACTGCTTGCTGTCAGGGAGGCTGCCAGACAATTTTCCATGCACACTCTGGGCTGGGGGGCAGTCAACCACCAGTACACACAGCAGAACCTAAACCCATACCATTATTGCTAAGCAGCAAGACAGGGGCCCATTGCACTCCCACGGGGCCTTTTTAAATGCAATCCATAACCCGGATTTGCCAGGAACCCTTCTTACTCCTCCTACTTGCATGTGACACTGGGCTTAGGATCTGCATAGGAAACACACACACAAGCACACACCTACCTTTGTTGCCTGCAGATGCCTCCTTGGCTGTCCCCAAACGGTATCAAACCAACACCCACGGGAAGCTGTAAGCATAGAGGACATGCCTGCACCCCATTGGACTTACCTGTGTGGGTTAAATCCGGGTTATTTGACAACCTATGGCGGTGATGGTTCTGCTCAGGCAGAGCAGTGCTGATGCTCCTCATAAAGCTGTCGCTGCTGTGAAGGTTCTAGGTGACATCACAAATCCCTATGGTTACATACACAACAAAGCTGGGTTGTTGTTGTTTACACTCTGCAAGGCCTGTGGAAGTGAGTGACATCATAGCACTGTAGTTCTGAGGGTTCTAGATGGATGCAACAATCTCCTGTTGCTTCTATGAAGGCCATAATAGACGACATCACCAAACAGCTCCATAGTCACATACACAGCAAAGGAGAGATGTTGTTTACACCTAGTGATGTCAGTGGTATTGAGTGACATCACAGCACAGTGCTAAGGCTCCTGGGCCTGGACACAGCAGCGGCTGCAATATCTCAACGGAGAATACGTTTATATATATGTGTGTGTGTGCGCGTATATATATATATATATATATATATATATATATATATATATATTTCTCCGCCGAAATCACTTTTAAACCCATTTCCACCTTTTTTTCCCTTCTCTTCCTCTTACTTTTTTTTCACGTTTTTTTACGTTTTTCTCCTTTTCGCCTCTTTTCTGGGCGTATTATTCTTCTTTTTCTTCTTTTTTTTCGTCTAATGCATACCCCATCAGTGCAGCAATGCTTATTCAATACCGCCAGCAGATGGAGACACTGGGGGATAATTTTCTAAGGATTTATACTGATTTTTCCTGTCTGAATTTGTCGCACAGAAAGTTGCAGGCCAAATATGTGTGACATTTCTGCGACTTTAGCTTCTAGAGCATTTTTACAACATTATACATAGGTGCTGAATACATAAAAAGCGACTGTTCAGCGACAGACAAGTCGCATCGGCTGAAAGTAGGCCAGAATGTCAGTCCATGTTGGAGCAGGTTTAGATACAGTCTAAAGTATAGATCTCAAAGTCTGTGCACAGAATTTAGCAAGGGCCTCGCACCTTCTGATGCATCAGGTAGGTGCACAATAGCATAGCCTAACCCTCTGTACTTTGGTCTATATTGATGCGGGACATAGACAGCCAGCTGATGACCAATCCATTAGTGCAATGGATGGCTGGAAGCATTTGTCTTTGCCTTTGCAATACCACAGAAGCAATGCATGGTCAATGTACAGCAATGACACACCTGTGTGAACAGCCAGGAGACCCCCCCCATGTTATGTTACATAGTTACATAGTTAGTACGGTCGAAAAAAGACATATGTCCATCAAGTTCAACCAGGGAATTAAGGGGTAGGGGTGTGGCGCGATATTGGGGAAGGGATGAGATTTTATATTTCTTCATAAGCATTAATCTTATTTTGTCAATTAGGAACATTCAGCACCCACCCGCTATCAAGGCAGCTGCCTATCATGTCATGCCCTACCTGCACAGGTGTGCTGGCTACTCAAATGATCCAATTAAGGAGGCCATTTAGTCAGCAGCAGCAGAAGTCCTGTGCCTGGACGCTCCAACAGCGGCCAGACACAAGCAGAAGCAGAAGCAGCAGAAGCAGCAGCAGCACCACCTTTTGTTTTTTGGCTGCAGCAGCAGCAGCAAGGCCCACAGGGCTGGCTAGCTGGCTAGCCAGCAAGCAGGTAGCAATGAAAGTAGGAATCTTTCTTTTTAACCCTGTAAGGGGGTGGTGCACTGTACCCGAAGATACTGCCATATCGGGTCAATGCATAGGGCGACGGAAGCAAGCTTCGAAATCGGCCCCCGTTCTCAAAAATCCATTTAATATATGGTCCCCAGATAGGGGACGTATCAGATATTAAACTGATAAGAACAGATTTTTAAGTTTCCCTCAGAACTAAATCATAGTTCTAAGATCTTATGTGAACTAGATTTTTGTGCTCATCATCAGGTAACTTTTTTATTTATTTCCAAAATAAAACAAATTAAAACAACATAACTAACAACAAAAACTCAAATAAACCTTATTCCAAAATCAAACCTTTTCTCCAAGCAAAAACTCCCAAATAATCAATTAATCCGAATTGAAGAGCTCCACTCTTCAAAGCTTTTTTAACTGGAACTGCCAACCATGGCGACACTTGGTAGGTCGCCATGAAGCGTCCCACATCAGGCTTTAAGGACTGCAATACTTTTTCCCTCGCAGTTTCAAGTCGAGTGTTCACTTTTATTTTAAATTTTAGTAAATCTTGCACAAATACTTCTCTTTCTTCCTTTGGGGCTTGGTCCAGCACCTCGCCCAAAAAACCAACAAAATATTCACCAAGAAATCTTTTCTTCAATTCCTCTGTTGGCTCCCCTTCAGAAGCCTCATTCCCACTTTCTTCTTCTTTTTTCTTCCTCTTCAACTTTACTTCACTTTCAAACTCCATAGCCACAGATTTTTCTGGGCAGTTTTTAGAGTAATGCCCAGTCTTCTTATTAATTTCTGGTTCATCTTGCAGCAAACCCACATCTTCTCTCTTCTTTTTCTTCTTTGGACAATTTGCGTACAAATGTCCACTTTGGTTACACAAATTACATTTACCCCTCTGGGTACACGACTCTGTTCCATGTCCTTCCTTCTGGCATTTATAACACCATAGATACGTACATTCATCTTTCAGGTGTCCATATTGTCTGCACTTACGGCAGAAATTCTGCATTCCAGCAAAAAACAGGTCCCCATTTATGGAACCTATCTTGAAACGGGAAGGAGGAAACACTGTTCCCCCTCCCGCCTCCTCCCTAAATTTTACTTTAAACTTCCATTTTGTTGTCCAAACCCCATACTGGTTAAATACTTTACCCAAAGGCACAATCTCTTCACAAAACTGGTCCAAAAAAACAACTATGTCCTCTTCAGGGATATATGGACTATACATTCTTACAGTCAATATTTTTTCTTTCCCTGGAAAATGGGGAATAACTTCCACGCCTTCCCAGATTACATGAGTCTTAGAGGCATCCACTTTCTTACAAAATGAATCACAATCTTCATCAGAGACAAAGATTATGTCATAACACCCCCTCTTGGGGAATTCCAGCATAGACAGAATCTGTACCTTGGATACGTGCAGAAGTCCAAACAGCATGTCCTCCACTACAAAAGAAAGTCCTCTTCCTCTCTTAGCAGAGTCCTTCAGCAGGATGCGAACGCCATTTTTAATCCTCCCGAAAAAGGGCATCTCCTCTTCTCTGGTTCCAGGCATCTCCGGTTCTTCTGCCATCTTGTAGAAAATCACGTCCAACAGGAACAAAAGACACTCCCCCACAGAATGTGGGCAGTGAAAGGGGATCGCTCCCCGTTGTCCGGGGACTAGGCCGGCTCCCCAATTGCAGCAAGGGGGTGAAGTCCCTCCGTTAGGAAGGACGATCCCCCAAGGCCAAGGAGCCGGGTACCCCAGACACCCTCTGGCCAGACCAAGTGAGCCGAAACTACACTTGATCTTAGCCGAAAGGCCGAGAAGCGATAACCGTGAAAGGGGCGGGCCCAACAAGGTCCCCTTCATGGGCACTATCACTGCTTGCTGTCAGGGAGGCTGCCAGACAATTTTCCATGCACACTCTGGGCTGGGGGGCAGTCAACCACCAGTACACACAGCAGAACCTAAACCCATACCATTATTGCTAAGCAGCAAGACAGGGGCCCATTGCACTCCCACGGGGCCTTTTTAAATGCAATCCATAACCCGGATTTGCCAGGAACCCTTCTTACTCCTCCTACTTGCATGTGACACTGGGCTTAGGATCTGCATAGGAAACACACACACAAGCACACACCTACCTTTGTTGCCTGCAGATGCCTCCTTGGCTGTCCCCAAACGGTATCAAACCAACACCCACGGGAAGCTGTAAGCATAGAGGACATGCCTGCACCCCATTGGACTTACCTGTGTGGGTTAAATCCGGGTTATTTGACAACCTATGGCGGTGATGGTTCTGCTCAGGCAGAGCAGTGCTGATGCTCCTCATAAAGCTGTCGCTGCTGTGAAGGTTCTAGGTGACATCACAAATCCCTATGGTTACATACACAACAAAGCTGGGTTGTTGTTGTTTACACTCTGCAAGGCCTGTGGAAGTGAGTGACATCATAGCACTGTAGTTCTGAGGGTTCTAGATGGATGCAACAATCTCCTGTTGCTTCTATGAAGGCCATAATAGACGACATCACCAAACAGCTCCATAGTCACATACACAGCAAAGGAGAGATGTTGTTTACACCTAGTGATGTCAGTGGTATTGAGTGACATCACAGCACAGTGCTAAGGCTCCTGGGCCTGGACACAGCAGCGGCTGCAATATCTCAACGGAGAATACGTTTATATATATGTGTGTGTGTGCGCGTATATATATATATATATATATATATATATATATATATATATATATATATTTCTCCGCCGAAATCACTTTTAAACCCATTTCCACCTTTTTTTCCCTTCTCTTCCTCTTACTTTTTTTTCACGTTTTTTTACGTTTTTCTCCTTTTCGCCTCTTTTCTGGGCGTATTATTCTTCTTTTTCTTCTTTTTTTTCGTCTAATGCATACCCCATCAGTGCAGCAATGCTTATTCAATACCGCCAGCAGATGGAGACACTGGGGGATAATTTTCTAAGGATTTATACTGATTTTTCCTGTCTGAATTTGTCGCACAGAAAGTTGCAGGCCAAATATGTGTGACATTTCTGCGACTTTAGCTTCTAGAGCATTTTTACAACATTATACATAGGTGCTGAATACATAAAAAGCGACTGTTCAGCGACAGACAAGTCGCATCGGCTGAAAGTAGGCCAGAATGTCAGTCCATGTTGGAGCAGGTTTAGATACAGTCTAAAGTATAGATCTCAAAGTCTGTGCACAGAATTTAGCAAGGGCCTCGCACCTTCTGATGCATCAGGTAGGTGCACAATAGCATAGCCTAACCCTCTGTACTTTGGTCTATATTGATGCGGGACATAGACAGCCAGCTGATGACCAATCCATTAGTGCAATGGATGGCTGGAAGCATTTGTCTTTGCCTTTGCAATACCACAGAAGCAATGCATGGTCAATGTACAGCAATGACACACCTGTGTGAACAGCCAGGAGACCCCCCCCATGTTATGTTACATAGTTACATAGTTAGTACGGTCGAAAAAAGACATATGTCCATCAAGTTCAACCAGGGAATTAAGGGGTAGGGGTGTGGCGCGATATTGGGGAAGGGATGAGATTTTATATTTCTTCATAAGCATTAATCTTATTTTGTCAATTAGGAACATTCAGCACCCACCCGCTATCAAGGCAGCTGCCTATCATGTCATGCCCTACCTGCACAGGTGTGCTGGCTACTCAAATGATCCAATTAAGGAGGCCATTTAGTCAGCAGCAGCAGAAGTCCTGTGCCTGGACGCTCCAACAGCGGCCAGACACAAGCAGAAGCAGAAGCAGCAGAAGCAGCAGCAGCACCACCTTTTGTTTTTTGGCTGCAGCAGCAGCAGCAAGGCCCACAGGGCTGGCTAGCTGGCTAGCCAGCAAGCAGGTAGCAATGAAAGTAGGAATCTTTCTTTTTAACCCTGTAAGGGGGTGGTGCACTGTACCCGAAGATACTGCCATATCGGGTCAATGCATAGGGCGACGGAAGCAAGCTTCGAAATCGGCCCCCGTTCTCAAAAATCCATTTAATATATGGTCCCCAGATAGGGGACGTATCAGATATTAAACTGATAAGAACAGATACTACACTTGATCTTAGCCAAAAGGCCGAGAAGCGATAACCGTGAAAGGGGCGGGCCCAACAAGGTCCCCTTCATGGGCACTATCACTGCTTGCTGTCAGGGAGGCTGCCAGACAATTTTCCATGCACACTCTGGGCTGGGGGGCAGTCAACCACCAGTACACACAGCAGAACCTAAACCCATACCATTATTGCTAAGCAGCAAGACAGGGGCCCATTGCACTCCCACGGGGCCTTTTTAAATGCAATCCATAACCCGGATTTGCCAGGAACCCTTCTTACTCCTCCTACTTGCATGTGACACTGGGCTTAGGATCTGCATAGGAAACACACACACAAGCACACACCTACCTTTGTTGCCTGCAGATGCCTCCTTGGCTGTCCCCAAACGGTATCAAACCAACACCCACGGGAAGCTGTAAGCATAGAGGACATGCCTGCACCCCATTGGACTTACCTGTGTGGGTTAAATCCGGGTTATTTGACAACCTATGGCGGTGATGGTTCTGCTCAGGCAGAGCAGTGCTGATGCTCCTCATAAAGCTGTCGCTGCTGTGAAGGTTCTAGGTGACATCACAAATCCCTATGGTTACATACACAACAAAGCTGGGTTGTTGTTGTTTACACTCTGCAAGGCCTGTGGAAGTGAGTGACATCATAGCACTGTAGTTCTGAGGGTTCTAGATGGATGCAACAATCTCCTGTTGCTTCTATGAAGGCCATAATAGACGACATCACCAAACAGCTCCATAGTCACATACACAGCAAAGGAGAGATGTTGTTTACACCTAGTGATGTCAGTGGTATTGAGTGACATCACAGCACAGTGCTAAGGCTCCTGGGCCTGGACACAGCAGCGGCTGCAATATCTCAACGGAGAATACGTTTATATATATGTGTGTGTGTGCGCGTATATATATATATATATATATATATATATATATATATATATATATATATTTCTCCGCCGAAATCACTTTTAAACCCATTTCCACCTTTTTTTCCCTTCTCTTCCTCTTACTTTTTTTTCACGTTTTTTTACGTTTTTCTCCTTTTCGCCTCTTTTCTGGGCGTATTATTCTTCTTTTTCTTCTTTTTTTTCGTCTAATGCATACCCCATCAGTGCAGCAATGCTTATTCAATACCGCCAGCAGATGGAGACACTGGGGGATAATTTTCTAAGGATTTATACTGATTTTTCCTGTCTGAATTTGTCGCACAGAAAGTTGCAGGCCAAATATGTGTGACATTTCTGCGACTTTAGCTTCTAGAGCATTTTTACAACATTATACATAGGTGCTGAATACATAAAAAGCGACTGTTCAGCGACAGACAAGTCGCATCGGCTGAAAGTAGGCCAGAATGTCAGTCCATGTTGGAGCAGGTTTAGATACAGTCTAAAGTATAGATCTCAAAGTCTGTGCACAGAATTTAGCAAGGGCCTCGCACCTTCTGATGCATCAGGTAGGTGCACAATAGCATAGCCTAACCCTCTGTACTTTGGTCTATATTGATGCGGGACATAGACAGCCAGCTGATGACCAATCCATTAGTGCAATGGATGGCTGGAAGCATTTGTCTTTGCCTTTGCAATACCACAGAAGCAATGCATGGTCAATGTACAGCAATGACACACCTGTGTGAACAGCCAGGAGACCCCCCCCATGTTATGTTACATAGTTACATAGTTAGTACGGTCGAAAAAAGACATATGTCCATCAAGTTCAACCAGGGAATTAAGGGGTAGGGGTGTGGCGCGATATTGGGGAAGGGATGAGATTTTATATTTCTTCATAAGCATTAATCTTATTTTGTCAATTAGGAACATTCAGCACCCACCCGCTATCAAGGCAGCTGCCTATCATGTCATGCCCTACCTGCACAGGTGTGCTGGCTACTCAAATGATCCAATTAAGGAGGCCATTTAGTCAGCAGCAGCAGAAGTCCTGTGCCTGGACGCTCCAACAGCGGCCAGACACAAGCAGAAGCAGAAGCAGCAGAAGCAGCAGCAGCACCACCTTTTGTTTTTTGGCTGCAGCAGCAGCAGCAAGGCCCACAGGGCTGGCTAGCTGGCTAGCCAGCAAGCAGGTAGCAATGAAAGTAGGAATCTTTCTTTTTAACCCTGTAAGGGGGTGGTGCACTGTACCCGAAGATACTGCCATATCGGGTCAATGCATAGGGCGACGGAAGCAAGCTTCGAAATCGGCCCCCGTTCTCAAAAATCCATTTAATATATGGTCCCCAGATAGGGGACGTATCAGATATTAAACTGATAAGAACAGATACTACACTTGATCTTAGCCAAAAGGCCGAGAAGCGATAACCGTGAAAGGGGCGGGCCCAACAAGGTCCCCTTCATGGGCACTATCACTGCTTGCTGTCAGGGAGGCTGCCAGACAATTTTCCATGCACACTCTGGGCTGGGGGGCAGTCAACCACCAGTACACACAGCAGAACCTAAACCCATACCATTATTGCTAAGCAGCAAGACAGGGGCCCATTGCACTCCCACGGGGCCTTTTTAAATGCAATCCATAACCCGGATTTGCCAGGAACCCTTCTTACTCCTCCTACTTGCATGTGACACTGGGCTTAGGATCTGCATAGGAAACACACACACAAGCACACACCTACCTTTGTTGCCTGCAGATGCCTCCTTGGCTGTCCCCAAACGGTATCAAACCAACACCCACGGGAAGCTGTAAGCATAGAGGACATGCCTGCACCCCATTGGACTTACCTGTGTGGGTTAAATCCGGGTTATTTGACAACCTATGGCGGTGATGGTTCTGCTCAGGCAGAGCAGTGCTGATGCTCCTCATAAAGCTGTCGCTGCTGTGAAGGTTCTAGGTGACATCACAAATCCCTATGGTTACATACACAACAAAGCTGGGTTGTTGTTGTTTACACTCTGCAAGGCCTGTGGAAGTGAGTGACATCATAGCACTGTAGTTCTGAGGGTTCTAGATGGATGCAACAATCTCCTGTTGCTTCTATGAAGGCCATAATAGACGACATCACCAAACAGCTCCATAGTCACATACACAGCAAAGGAGAGATGTTGTTTACACCTAGTGATGTCAGTGGTATTGAGTGACATCACAGCACAGTGCTAAGGCTCCTGGGCCTGGACACAGCAGTGGCTGCAATATCTCAACGGAGAATACGTTTATATATATGTGTGTGTGTGCGCGTATATATATATATATATATATATATATATATATATATATATATATTCTCCGCCGAAATCACTTTTAAACCCATTTCCACCTTTTTTTCCCTTCTCTTCCTCTTACTTTTTTTTCACGTTTTTTTACGTTTTTCTCCTTTTCGCCTCTTTTCTGGGCGTATTATTCTTCTTTTTCTTCTTTTTTTTCGTCTAATGCATACCCCATCAGTGCAGCAATGCTTATTCAATACCGCCAGCAGATGGAGACACTGGGGGATAATTTTCTAAGGATTTATACTGATTTTTCCTGTCTGAATTTGTCGCACAGAAAGTTGCAGGCCAAATATGTGTGACATTTCTGCGACTTTAGCTTCTAGAGCATTTTTACAACATTATACATAGGTGCTGAATACATAAAAAGCGACTGTTCAGCGACAGACAAGTCGCATCGGCTGAAAGTAGGCCAGAATGTCAGTCCATGTTGGAGCAGGTTTAGATACAGTCTAAAGTATAGATCTCAAAGTCTGTGCACAGAATTTAGCAAGGGCCTCGCACCTTCTGATGCATCAGGTAGGTGCACAATAGCATAGCCTAACCCTCTGTACTTTGGTCTATATTGATGCGGGACATAGACAGCCAGCTGATGACCAATCCATTAGTGCAATGGATGGCTGGAAGCATTTGTCTTTGCCTTTGCAATACCACAGAAGCAATGCATGGTCAATGTACAGCAATGACACACCTGTGTGAACAGCCAGGAGACCCCCCCCATGTTATGTTACATAGTTACATAGTTAGTACGGTCGAAAAAAGACATATGTCCATCAAGTTCAACCAGGGAATTAAGGGGTAGGGGTGTGGCGCGATATTGGGGAAGGGATGAGATTTTATATTTCTTCATAAGCATTAATCTTATTTTGTCAATTAGGAACATTCAGCACCCACCCGCTATCAAGGCAGCTGCCTATCATGTCATGCCCTACCTGCACAGGTGTGCTGGCTACTCAAATGATCCAATTAAGGAGGCCATTTAGTCAGCAGCAGCAGAAGTCCTGTGCCTGGACGCTCCAACAGCGGCCAGACACAAGCAGAAGCAGAAGCAGCAGAAGCAGCAGCAGCACCACCTTTTGTTTTTTGGCTGCAGCAGCAGCAGCAAGGCCCACAGGGCTGGCTAGCTGGCTAGCCAGCAAGCAGGTAGCAATGAAAGTAGGAATCTTTCTTTTTAACCCTGTAAGGGGGTGGTGCACTGTACCCGAAGATACTGCCATATCGGGTCAATGCATAGGGCGACGGAAGCAAGCTTCGAAATCGGCCCCCGTTCTCAAAAATCCATTTAATATATGGTCCCCAGATAGGGGACGTATCAGATATTAAACTGATAAGAACAGATACTACACTTGATCTTAGCCAAAAGGCCGAGAAGCGATAACCGTGAAAGGGGCGGGCCCAACAAGGTCCCCTTCATGGGCACTATCACTGCTTGCTGTCAGGGAGGCTGCCAGACAATTTTCCATGCACACTCTGGGCTGGGGGGCAGTCAACCACCAGTACACACAGCAGAACCTAAACCCATACCATTATTGCTAAGCAGCAAGACAGGGGCCCATTGCACTCCCACGGGGCCTTTTTAAATGCAATCCATAACCCGGATTTGCCAGGAACCCTTCTTACTCCTCCTACTTGCATGTGACACTGGGCTTAGGATCTGCATAGGAAACACACACACAAGCACACACCTACCTTTGTTGCCTGCAGATGCCTCCTTGGCTGTCCCCAAACGGTATCAAACCAACACCCACGGGAAGCTGTAAGCATAGAGGACATGCCTGCACCCCATTGGACTTACCTGTGTGGGTTAAATCCGGGTTATTTGACAACCTATGGCGGTGATGGTTCTGCTCAGGCAGAGCAGTGCTGATGCTCCTCATAAAGCTGTCGCTGCTGTGAAGGTTCTAGGTGACATCACAAATCCCTATGGTTACATACACAACAAAGCTGGGTTGTTGTTGTTTACACTCTGCAAGGCCTGTGGAAGTGAGTGACATCATAGCACTGTAGTTCTGAGGGTTCTAGATGGATGCAACAATCTCCTGTTGCTTCTATGAAGGCCATAATAGACGACATCACCAAACAGCTCCATAGTCACATACACAGCAAAGGAGAGATGTTGTTTACACCTAGTGATGTCAGTGGTATTGAGTGACATCACAGCACAGTGCTAAGGCTCCTGGGCCTGGACACAGCAGTGGCTGCAATATCTCAACGGAGAATACGTTTATATATATGTGTGTGTGTGCGCGTATATATATATATATATATATATATATATATATATATATATATCTCCGCCGAAATCACTTTTAAACCCATTTCCACCTTTTTTTCCCTTCTCTTCCTCTTACTTTTTTTTCACGTTTTTTTACGTTTTTCTCCTTTTCGCCTCTTTTCTGGGCGTATTATTCTTCTTTTTCTTCTTTTTTTTCGTCTAATGCATACCCCATCAGTGCAGCAATGCTTATTCAATACCGCCAGCAGATGGAGACACTGGGGGATAATTTTCTAAGGATTTATACTGATTTTTCCTGTCTGAATTTGTCGCACAGAAAGTTGCAGGCCAAATATGTGTGACATTTCTGCGACTTTAGCTTCTAGAGCATTTTTACAACATTATACATAGGTGCTGAATACATAAAAAGCGACTGTTCAGCGACAGACAAGTCGCATCGGCTGAAAGTAGGCCAGAATGTCAGTCCATGTTGGAGCAGGTTTAGATACAGTCTAAAGTATAGATCTCAAAGTCTGTGCACAGAATTTAGCAAGGGCCTCGCACCTTCTGATGCATCAGGTAGGTGCACAATAGCATAGCCTAACCCTCTGTACTTTGGTCTATATTGATGCGGGACATAGACAGCCAGCTGATGACCAATCCATTAGTGCAATGGATGGCTGGAAGCATTTGTCTTTGCCTTTGCAATACCACAGAAGCAATGCATGGTCAATGTACAGCAATGACACACCTGTGTGAACAGCCAGGAGACCCCCCCCATGTTATGTTACATAGTTACATAGTTAGTACGGTCGAAAAAAGACATATGTCCATCAAGTTCAACCAGGGAATTAAGGGGTAGGGGTGTGGCGCGATATTGGGGAAGGGATGAGATTTTATATTTCTTCATAAGCATTAATCTTATTTTGTCAATTAGGAACATTCAGCACCCACCCGCTATCAAGGCAGCTGCCTATCATGTCATGCCCTACCTGCACAGGTGTGCTGGCTACTCAAATGATCCAATTAAGGAGGCCATTTAGTCAGCAGCAGCAGAAGTCCTGTGCCTGGACGCTCCAACAGCGGCCAGACACAAGCAGAAGCAGAAGCAGCAGAAGCAGCAGCAGCACCACCTTTTGTTTTTTGGCTGCAGCAGCAGCAGCAAGGCCCACAGGGCTGGCTAGCTGGCTAGCCAGCAAGCAGGTAGCAATGAAAGTAGGAATCTTTCTTTTTAACCCTGTAAGGGGGTGGTGCACTGTACCCGAAGATACTGCCATATCGGGTCAATGCATAGGGCGACGGAAGCAAGCTTCGAAATCGGCCCCCGTTCTCAAAAATCCATTTAATATATGGTCCCCAGATAGGGGACGTATCAGATATTAAACTGATAAGAACAGATACTACACTTGATCTTAGCCAAAAGGCCGAGAAGCGATAACCGTGAAAGGGGCGGGCCCAACAAGGTCCCCTTCATGGGCACTATCACTGCTTGCTGTCAGGGAGGCTGCCAGACAATTTTCCATGCACACTCTGGGCTGGGGGGCAGTCAACCACCAGTACACACAGCAGAACCTAAACCCATACCATTATTGCTAAGCAGCAAGACAGGGGCCCATTGCACTCCCACGGGGCCTTTTTAAATGCAATCCATAACCCGGATTTGCCAGGAACCCTTCTTACTCCTCCTACTTGCATGTGACACTGGGCTTAGGATCTGCATAGGAAACACACACACAAGCACACACCTACCTTTGTTGCCTGCAGATGCCTCCTTGGCTGTCCCCAAACGGTATCAAACCAACACCCACGGGAAGCTGTAAGCATAGAGGACATGCCTGCACCCCATTGGACTTACCTGTGTGGGTTAAATCCGGGTTATTTGACAACCTATGGCGGTGATGGTTCTGCTCAGGCAGAGCAGTGCTGATGCTCCTCATAAAGCTGTCGCTGCTGTGAAGGTTCTAGGTGACATCACAAATCCCTATGGTTACATACACAACAAAGCTGGGTTGTTGTTGTTTACACTCTGCAAGGCCTGTGGAAGTGAGTGACATCATAGCACTGTAGTTCTGAGGGTTCTAGATGGATGCAACAATCTCCTGTTGCTTCTATGAAGGCCATAATAGACGACATCACCAAACAGCTCCATAGTCACATACACAGCAAAGGAGAGATGTTGTTTACACCTAGTGATGTCAGTGGTATTGAGTGACATCACAGCACAGTGCTAAGGCTCCTGGGCCTGGACACAGCAGCGGCTGCAATATCTCAACGGAGAATACGTTTATATATATGTGTGTGTGTGCGCGTATATATATATATATATATATATATATATATATATATTTCTCCGCCGAAATCACTTTTAAACCCATTTCCACCTTTTTTTCCCTTCTCTTCCTCTTACTTTTTTTTCACGTTTTTTTACGTTTTTCTCCTTTTCGCCTCTTTTCTGGGCGTATTATTCTTCTTTTTCTTCTTTTTTTTCGTCTAATGCATACCCCATCAGTGCAGCAATGCTTATTCAATACCGCCAGCAGATGGAGACACTGGGGGATAATTTTCTAAGGATTTATACTGATTTTTCCTGTCTGAATTTGTCGCACAGAAAGTTGCAGGCCAAATATGTGTGACATTTCTGCGACTTTAGCTTCTAGAGCATTTTTACAACATTATACATAGGTGCTGAATACATAAAAAGCGACTGTTCAGCGACAGACAAGTCGCATCGGCTGAAAGTAGGCCAGAATGTCAGTCCATGTTGGAGCAGGTTTAGATACAGTCTAAAGTATAGATCTCAAAGTCTGTGCACAGAATTTAGCAAGGGCCTCGCACCTTCTGATGCATCAGGTAGGTGCACAATAGCATAGCCTAACCCTCTGTACTTTGGTCTATATTGATGCGGGACATAGACAGCCAGCTGATGACCAATCCATTAGTGCAATGGATGGCTGGAAGCATTTGTCTTTGCCTTTGCAATACCACAGAAGCAATGCATGGTCAATGTACAGCAATGACACACCTGTGTGAACAGCCAGGAGACCCCCCCCATGTTATGTTACATAGTTACATAGTTAGTACGGTCGAAAAAAGACATATGTCCATCAAGTTCAACCAGGGAATTAAGGGGTAGGGGTGTGGCGCGATATTGGGGAAGGGATGAGATTTTATATTTCTTCATAAGCATTAATCTTATTTTGTCAATTAGGAACATTCAGCACCCACCCGCTATCAAGGCAGCTGCCTATCATGTCATGCCCTACCTGCACAGGTGTGCTGGCTACTCAAATGATCCAATTAAGGAGGCCATTTAGTCAGCAGCAGCAGAAGTCCTGTGCCTGGACGCTCCAACAGCGGCCAGACACAAGCAGAAGCAGAAGCAGCAGAAGCAGCAGCAGCACCACCTTTTGTTTTTTGGCTGCAGCAGCAGCAGCAAGGCCCACAGGGCTGGCTAGCTGGCTAGCCAGCAAGCAGGTAGCAATGAAAGTAGGAATCTTTCTTTTTAACCCTGTAAGGGGGTGGTGCACTGTACCCGAAGATACTGCCATATCGGGTCAATGCATAGGGCGACGGAAGCAAGCTTCGAAATCGGCCCCCGTTCTCAAAAATCCATTTAATATATGGTCCCCAGATAGGGGACGTATCAGATATTAAACTGATAAGAACAGATACTACACTTGATCTTAGCCAAAAGGCCGAGAAGCGATAACCGTGAAAGGGGCGGGCCCAACAAGGTCCCCTTCATGGGCACTATCACTGCTTGCTGTCAGGGAGGCTGCCAGACAATTTTCCATGCACACTCTGGGCTGGGGGGCAGTCAACCACCAGTACACACAGCAGAACCTAAACCCATACCATTATTGCTAAGCAGCAAGACAGGGGCCCATTGCACTCCCACGGGGCCTTTTTAAATGCAATCCATAACCCGGATTTGCCAGGAACCCTTCTTACTCCTCCTACTTGCATGTGACACTGGGCTTAGGATCTGCATAGGAAACACACACACAAGCACACACCTACCTTTGTTGCCTGCAGATGCCTCCTTGGCTGTCCCCAAACGGTATCAAACCAACACCCACGGGAAGCTGTAAGCATAGAGGACATGCCTGCACCCCATTGGACTTACCTGTGTGGGTTAAATCCGGGTTATTTGACAACCTATGGCGGTGATGGTTCTGCTCAGGCAGAGCAGTGCTGATGCTCCTCATAAAGCTGTCGCTGCTGTGAAGGTTCTAGGTGACATCACAAATCCCTATGGTTACATACACAACAAAGCTGGGTTGTTGTTGTTTACACTCTGCAAGGCCTGTGGAAGTGAGTGACATCATAGCACTGTAGTTCTGAGGGTTCTAGATGGATGCAACAATCTCCTGTTGCTTCTATGAAGGCCATAATAGACGACATCACCAAACAGCTCCATAGTCACATACACAGCAAAGGAGAGATGTTGTTTACACCTAGTGATGTCAGTGGTATTGAGTGACATCACAGCACAGTGCTAAGGCTCCTGGGCCTGGACACAGCAGCGGCTGCAATATCTCAACGGAGAATACGTTTATATATATGTGTGTGTGTGCGCGTATATATATATATATATATATATATATATATATATATTTCTCCGCCGAAATCACTTTTAAACCCATTTCCACCTTTTTTTCCCTTCTCTTCCTCTTACTTTTTTTTCACGTTTTTTTACGTTTTTCTCCTTTTCGCCTCTTTTCTGGGCGTATTATTCTTCTTTTTCTTCTTTTTTTTCGTCTAATGCATACCCCATCAGTGCAGCAATGCTTATTCAATACCGCCAGCAGATGGAGACACTGGGGGATAATTTTCTAAGGATTTATACTGATTTTTCCTGTCTGAATTTGTCGCACAGAAAGTTGCAGGCCAAATATGTGTGACATTTCTGCGACTTTAGCTTCTAGAGCATTTTTACAACATTATACATAGGTGCTGAATACATAAAAAGCGACTGTTCAGCGACAGACAAGTCGCATCGGCTGAAAGTAGGCCAGAATGTCAGTCCATGTTGGAGCAGGTTTAGATACAGTCTAAAGTATAGATCTCAAAGTCTGTGCACAGAATTTAGCAAGGGCCTCGCACCTTCTGATGCATCAGGTAGGTGCACAATAGCATAGCCTAACCCTCTGTACTTTGGTCTATATTGATGCGGGACATAGACAGCCAGCTGATGACCAATCCATTAGTGCAATGGATGGCTGGAAGCATTTGTCTTTGCCTTTGCAATACCACAGAAGCAATGCATGGTCAATGTACAGCAATGACACACCTGTGTGAACAGCCAGGAGACCCCCCCCATGTTATGTTACATAGTTACATAGTTAGTACGGTCGAAAAAAGACATATGTCCATCAAGTTCAACCAGGGAATTAAGGGGTAGGGGTGTGGCGCGATATTGGGGAAGGGATGAGATTTTATATTTCTTCATAAGCATTAATCTTATTTTGTCAATTAGGAACATTCAGCACCCACCCGCTATCAAGGCAGCTGCCTATCATGTCATGCCCTACCTGCACAGGTGTGCTGGCTACTCAAATGATCCAATTAAGGAGGCCATTTAGTCAGCAGCAGCAGAAGTCCTGTGCCTGGACGCTCCAACAGCGGCCAGACACAAGCAGAAGCAGAAGCAGCAGAAGCAGCAGCAGCACCACCTTTTGTTTTTTGGCTGCAGCAGCAGCAGCAAGGCCCACAGGGCTGGCTAGCTGGCTAGCCAGCAAGCAGGTAGCAATGAAAGTAGGAATCTTTCTTTTTAACCCTGTAAGGGGGTGGTGCACTGTACCCGAAGATACTGCCATATCGGGTCAATGCATAGGGCGACGGAAGCAAGCTTCGAAATCGGCCCCCGTTCTCAAAAATCCATTTAATATATGGTCCCCAGATAGGGGACGTATCAGATATTAAACTGATAAGAACAGATACTACACTTGATCTTAGCCAAAAGGCCGAGAAGCGATAACCGTGAAAGGGGCGGGCCCAACAAGGTCCCCTTCATGGGCACTATCACTGCTTGCTGTCAGGGAGGCTGCCAGACAATTTTCCATGCACACTCTGGGCTGGGGGGCAGTCAACCACCAGTACACACAGCAGAACCTAAACCCATACCATTATTGCTAAGCAGCAAGACAGGGGCCCATTGCACTCCCACGGGGCCTTTTTAAATGCAATCCATAACCCGGATTTGCCAGGAACCCTTCTTACTCCTCCTACTTGCATGTGACACTGGGCTTAGGATCTGCATAGGAAACACACACACAAGCACACACCTACCTTTGTTGCCTGCAGATGCCTCCTTGGCTGTCCCCAAACGGTATCAAACCAACACCCACGGGAAGCTGTAAGCATAGAGGACATGCCTGCACCCCATTGGACTTACCTGTGTGGGTTAAATCCGGGTTATTTGACAACCTATGGCGGTGATGGTTCTGCTCAGGCAGAGCAGTGCTGATGCTCCTCATAAAGCTGTCGCTGCTGTGAAGGTTCTAGGTGACATCACAAATCCCTATGGTTACATACACAACAAAGCTGGGTTGTTGTTGTTTACACTCTGCAAGGCCTGTGGAAGTGAGTGACATCATAGCACTGTAGTTCTGAGGGTTCTAGATGGATGCAACAATCTCCTGTTGCTTCTATGAAGGCCATAATAGACGACATCACCAAACAGCTCCATAGTCACATACACAGCAAAGGAGAGATGTTGTTTACACCTAGTGATGTCAGTGGTATTGAGTGACATCACAGCACAGTGCTAAGGCTCCTGGGCCTGGACACAGCAGCGGCTGCAATATCTCAACGGAGAATACGTTTATATATATGTGTGTGTGTGCGCGTATATATATATATATATATATATATATATATATATATATATATATTTCTCCGCCGAAATCACTTTTAAACCCATTTCCACCTTTTTTTCCCTTCTCTTCCTCTTACTTTTTTTTCACGTTTTTTTACGTTTTTCTCCTTTTCGCCTCTTTTCTGGGCGTATTATTCTTCTTTTTCTTCTTTTTTTTCGTCTAATGCATACCCCATCAGTGCAGCAATGCTTATTCAATACCGCCAGCAGATGGAGACACTGGGGGATAATTTTCTAAGGATTTATACTGATTTTTCCTGTCTGAATTTGTCGCACAGAAAGTTGCAGGCCAAATATGTGTGACATTTCTGCGACTTTAGCTTCTAGAGCATTTTTACAACATTATACATAGGTGCTGAATACATAAAAAGCGACTGTTCAGCGACAGACAAGTCGCATCGGCTGAAAGTAGGCCAGAATGTCAGTCCATGTTGGAGCAGGTTTAGATACAGTCTAAAGTATAGATCTCAAAGTCTGTGCACAGAATTTAGCAAGGGCCTCGCACCTTCTGATGCATCAGGTAGGTGCACAATAGCATAGCCTAACCCTCTGTACTTTGGTCTATATTGATGCGGGACATAGACAGCCAGCTGATGACCAATCCATTAGTGCAATGGATGGCTGGAAGCATTTGTCTTTGCCTTTGCAATACCACAGAAGCAATGCATGGTCAATGTACAGCAATGACACACCTGTGTGAACAGCCAGGAGACCCCCCCCATGTTATGTTACATAGTTACATAGTTAGTACGGTCGAAAAAAGACATATGTCCATCAAGTTCAACCAGGGAATTAAGGGGTAGGGGTGTGGCGCGATATTGGGGAAGGGATGAGATTTTATATTTCTTCATAAGCATTAATCTTATTTTGTCAATTAGGAACATTCAGCACCCACCCGCTATCAAGGCAGCTGCCTATCATGTCATGCCCTACCTGCACAGGTGTGCTGGCTACTCAAATGATCCAATTAAGGAGGCCATTTAGTCAGCAGCAGCAGAAGTCCTGTGCCTGGACGCTCCAACAGCGGCCAGACACAAGCAGAAGCAGAAGCAGCAGAAGCAGCAGCAGCACCACCTTTTGTTTTTTGGCTGCAGCAGCAGCAGCAAGGCCCACAGGGCTGGCTAGCTGGCTAGCCAGCAAGCAGGTAGCAATGAAAGTAGGAATCTTTCTTTTTAACCCTGTAAGGGGGTGGTGCACTGTACCCGAAGATACTGTCATATCGGGTCAATGCATAGGGCGACGGAAGAAAGCTTCGAAATCGGCCCCCGTTCTCAAAAATCCATTTAATATATGGTCCCCAGATAGGGGACGTATCAGATATTAAACTGATAAGAACAGATACTACACTTGATCTTAGCCAAAAGGCCGAGAAGCGATAACCGTGAAAGGGGCGGGCCCAACAAGGTCCCCTTCATGGGCACTATCACTGCTTGCTGTCAGGGAGGCTGCCAGACAATTTTCCATGCACACTCTGGGCTGGGGGGCAGTCAACCACCAGTACACACAGCAGAACCTAAACCCATACCATTATTGCTAAGCAGCAAGACAGGGGCCCATTGCACTCCCACGGGGCCTTTTTAAATGCAATCCATAACCCGGATTTGCCAGGAACCCTTCTTACTCCTCCTACTTGCATGTGACACTGGGCTTAGGATCTGCATAGGAAACACACACACAAGCACACACCTACCTTTGTTGCCTGCAGATGCCTCCTTGGCTGTCCCCAAACGGTATCAAACCAACACCCACGGGAAGCTGTAAGCATAGAGGACATGCCTGCACCCCATTGGACTTACCTGTGTGGGTTAAATCCGGGTTATTTGACAACCTATGGCGGTGATGGTTCTGCTCAGGCAGAGCAGTGCTGATGCTCCTCATAAAGCTGTCGCTGCTGTGAAGGTTCTAGGTGACATCACAAATCCCTATGGTTACATACACAACAAAGCTGGGTTGTTGTTGTTTACACTCTGCAAGGCCTGTGGAAGTGAGTGACATCATAGCACTGTAGTTCTGAGGGTTCTAGATGGATGCAACAATCTCCTGTTGCTTCTATGAAGGCCATAATAGACGACATCACCAAACAGCTCCATAGTCACATACACAGCAAAGGAGAGATGTTGTTTACACCTAGTGATGTCAGTGGTATTGAGTGACATCACAGCACAGTGCTAAGGCTCCTGGGCCTGGACACAGCAGCGGCTGCAATATCTCAACGGAGAATACGTTTATATATATGTGTGTGTGTGCGCGTATATATATATATATATATATATATATATATATATATATATATATATATTTCTCCGCCGAAATCACTTTTAAACCCATTTCCACCTTTTTTTCCCTTCTCTTCCTCTTACTTTTTTTTCACGTTTTTTTACGTTTTTCTCCTTTTCGCCTCTTTTCTGGGCGTATTATTCTTCTTTTTCTTCTTTTTTTTCGTCTAATGCATACCCCATCAGTGCAGCAATGCTTATTCAATACCGCCAGCAGATGGAGACACTGGGGGATAATTTTCTAAGGATTTATACTGATTTTTCCTGTCTGAATTTGTCGCACAGAAAGTTGCAGGCCAAATATGTGTGACATTTCTGCGACTTTAGCTTCTAGAGCATTTTTACAACATTATACATAGGTGCTGAATACATAAAAAGCGACTGTTCAGCGACAGACAAGTCGCATCGGCTGAAAGTAGGCCAGAATGTCAGTCCATGTTGGAGCAGGTTTAGATACAGTCTAAAGTATAGATCTCAAAGTCTGTGCACAGAATTTAGCAAGGGCCTCGCACCTTCTGATGCATCAGGTAGGTGCACAATAGCATAGCCTAACCCTCTGTACTTTGGTCTATATTGATGCGGGACATAGACAGCCAGCTGATGACCAATCCATTAGTGCAATGGATGGCTGGAAGCATTTGTCTTTGCCTTTGCAATACCACAGAAGCAATGCATGGTCAATGTACAGCAATGACACACCTGTGTGAACAGCCAGGAGACCCCCCCCATGTTATGTTACATAGTTACATAGTTAGTACGGTCGAAAAAAGACATATGTCCATCAAGTTCAACCAGGGAATTAAGGGGTAGGGGTGTGGCGCGATATTGGGGAAGGGATGAGATTTTATATTTCTTCATAAGCATTAATCTTATTTTGTCAATTAGGAACATTCAGCACCCACCCGCTATCAAGGCAGCTGCCTATCATGTCATGCCCTACCTGCACAGGTGTGCTGGCTACTCAAATGATCCAATTAAGGAGGCCATTTAGTCAGCAGCAGCAGAAGTCCTGTGCCTGGACGCTCCAACAGCGGCCAGACACAAGCAGAAGCAGAAGCAGCAGAAGCAGCAGCAGCACCACCTTTTGTTTTTTGGCTGCAGCAGCAGCAGCAAGGCCCACAGGGCTGGCTAGCTGGCTAGCCAGCAAGCAGGTAGCAATGAAAGTAGGAATCTTTCTTTTTAACCCTGTAAGGGGGTGGTGCACTGTACCCGAAGATACTGCCATATCGGGTCAATGCATAGGGCGACGGAAGCAAGCTTCGAAATCGGCCCCCGTTCTCAAAAATCCATTTAATATATGGTCCCCAGATAGGGGACGTATCAGATATTAAACTGATAAGAACAGATACTACACTTGATCTTAGCCAAAAGGCCGAGAAGCGATAACCGTGAAAGGGGCGGGCCCAACAAGGTCCCCTTCATGGGCACTATCACTGCTTGCTGTCAGGGAGGCTGCCAGACAATTTTCCATGCACACTCTGGGCTGGGGGGCAGTCAACCACCAGTACACACAGCAGAACCTAAACCCATACCATTATTGCTAAGCAGCAAGACAGGGGCCCATTGCACTCCCACGGGGCCTTTTTAAATGCAATCCATAACCCGGATTTGCCAGGAACCCTTCTTACTCCTCCTACTTGCATGTGACACTGGGCTTAGGATCTGCATAGGAAACACACACACAAGCACACACCTACCTTTGTTGCCTGCAGATGCCTCCTTGGCTGTCCCCAAACGGTATCAAACCAACACCCACGGGAAGCTGTAAGCATAGAGGACATGCCTGCACCCCATTGGACTTACCTGTGTGGGTTAAATCCGGGTTATTTGACAACCTATGGCGGTGATGGTTCTGCTCAGGCAGAGCAGTGCTGATGCTCCTCATAAAGCTGTCGCTGCTGTGAAGGTTCTAGGTGACATCACAAATCCCTATGGTTACATACACAACAAAGCTGGGTTGTTGTTGTTTACACTCTGCAAGGCCTGTGGAAGTGAGTGACATCATAGCACTGTAGTTCTGAGGGTTCTAGATGGATGCAACAATCTCCTGTTGCTTCTATGAAGGCCATAATAGACGACATCACCAAACAGCTCCATAGTCACATACACAGCAAAGGAGAGATGTTGTTTACACCTAGTGATGTCAGTGGTATTGAGTGACATCACAGCACAGTGCTAAGGCTCCTGGGCCTGGACACAGCAGCGGCTGCAATATCTCAACGGAGAATACGTTTATATATATGTGTGTGTGTGCGCGTATATATATATATATATATATATATATATATATATATATATTTCTCCGCCGAAATCACTTTTAAACCCATTTCCACCTTTTTTTCCCTTCTCTTCCTCTTACTTTTTTTTCACGTTTTTTTACGTTTTTCTCCTTTTCGCCTCTTTTCTGGGCGTATTATTCTTCTTTTTCTTCTTTTTTTTCGTCTAATGCATACCCCATCAGTGCAGCAATGCTTATTCAATACCGCCAGCAGATGGAGACACTGGGGGATAATTTTCTAAGGATTTATACTGATTTTTCCTGTCTGAATTTGTCGCACAGAAAGTTGCAGGCCAAATATGTGTGACATTTCTGCGACTTTAGCTTCTAGAGCATTTTTACAACATTATACATAGGTGCTGAATACATAAAAAGCGACTGTTCAGCCACAGACAAGTCGCATCGGCTGAAAGTAGGCCAGAATGTCAGTCCATGTTGGAGCAGGTTTAGATACAGTCTAAAGTATAGATCTCAAAGTCTGTGCACAGAATTTAGCAAGGGCCTCGCACCTTCTGATGCATCAGGTAGGTGCACAATAGCATAGCCTAACCCTCTGTACTTTGGTCTATATTGATGCGGGACATAGACAGCCAGCTGATGACCAATCCATTAGTGCAATGGATGGCTGGAAGCATTTGTCTTTGCCTTTGCAATACCACAGAAGCAATGCATGGTCAATGTACAGCAATGACACACCTGTGTGAACAGCCAGGAGACCCCCCCCATGTTATGTTACATAGTTACATAGTTAGTACGGTCGAAAAAAGACATATGTCCATCAAGTTCAACCAGGGAATTAAGGGGTAGGGGTGTGGCGCGATATTGGGGAAGGGATGAGATTTTATATTTCTTCATAAGCATTAATCTTATTTTGTCAATTAGGAACATTCAGCACCCACCCGCTATCAAGGCAGCTGCCTATCATGTCATGCCCTACCTGCACAGGTGTGCTGGCTACTCAAATGATCCAATTAAGGAGGCCATTTAGTCAGCAGCAGCAGAAGTCCTGTGCCTGGACGCTCCAACAGCGGCCAGACACAAGCAGAAGCAGAAGCAGCAGAAGCAGCAGCAGCACCACCTTTTGTTTTTTGGCTGCAGCAGCAGCAGCAAGGCCCACAGGGCTGGCTAGCTGGCTAGCCAGCAAGCAGGTAGCAATGAAAGTAGGAATCTTTCTTTTTAACCCTGTAAGGGGGTGGTGCACTGTACCCGAAGATACTGCCATATCGGGTCAATGCATAGGGCGACGGAAGCAAGCTTCGAAATCGGCCCCCGTTCTCAAAAATCCATTTAATATATGGTCCCCAGATAGGGGACGTATCAGATATTAAACTGATAAGAACAGATACTACACTTGATCTTAGCCAAAAGGCCGAGAAGCGATAACCGTGAAAGGGGCGGGCCCAACAAGGTCCCCTTCATGGGCACTATCACTGCTTGCTGTCAGGGAGGCTGCCAGACAATTTTCCATGCACACTCTGGGCTGGGGGGCAGTCAACCACCAGTACACACAGCAGAACCTAAACCCATACCATTATTGCTAAGCAGCAAGACAGGGGCCCATTGCACTCCCACGGGGCCTTTTTAAATGCAATCCATAACCCGGATTTGCCAGGAACCCTTCTTACTCCTCCTACTTGCATGTGACACTGGGCTTAGGATCTGCATAGGAAACACACACACAAGCACACACCTACCTTTGTTGCCTGCAGATGCCTCCTTGGCTGTCCCCAAACGGTATCAAACCAACACCCACGGGAAGCTGTAAGCATAGAGGACATGCCTGCACCCCATTGGACTTACCTGTGTGGGTTAAATCCGGGTTATTTGACAACCTATGGCGGTGATGGTTCTGCTCAGGCAGAGCAGTGCTGATGCTCCTCATAAAGCTGTCGCTGCTGTGAAGGTTCTAGGTGACATCACAAATCCCTATGGTTACATACACAACAAAGCTGGGTTGTTGTTGTTTACACTCTGCAAGGCCTGTGGAAGTGAGTGACATCATAGCACTGTAGTTCTGAGGGTTCTAGATGGATGCAACAATCTCCTGTTGCTTCTATGAAGGCCATAATAGACGACATCACCAAACAGCTCCATAGTCACATACACAGCAAAGGAGAGATGTTGTTTACACCTAGTGATGTCAGTGGTATTGAGTGACATCACAGCACAGTGCTAAGGCTCCTGGGCCTGGACACAGCAGCGGCTGCAATATCTCAACGGAGAATACGTTTATATATATGTGTGTGTGTGCGCGTATATATATATATATATATATATATATATATATATATATATATATTCTCCGCCGAAATCACTTTTAAACCCATTTCCACCTTTTTTTCCCTTCTCTTCCTCTTACTTTTTTTTCACGTTTTTTTACGTTTTTCTCCTTTTCGCCTCTTTTCTGGGCGTATTATTCTTCTTTTTCTTCTTTTTTTTCGTCTAATGCATACCCCATCAGTGCAGCAATGCTTATTCAATACCGCCAGCAGATGGAGACACTGGGGGATAATTTTCTAAGGATTTATACTGATTTTTCCTGTCTGAATTTGTCGCACAGAAAGTTGCAGGCCAAATATGTGTGACATTTCTGCGACTTTAGCTTCTAGAGCATTTTTACAACATTATACATAGGTGCTGAATACATAAAAAGCGACTGTTCAGCCACAGACAAGTCGCATCGGCTGAAAGTAGGCCAGAATGTCAGTCCATGTTGGAGCAGGTTTAGATACAGTCTAAAGTATAGATCTCAAAGTCTGTGCACAGAATTTAGCAAGGGCCTCGCACCTTCTGATGCATCAGGTAGGTGCACAATAGCATAGCCTAACCCTCTGTACTTTGGTCTATATTGATGCGGGACATAGACAGCCAGCTGATGACCAATCCATTAGTGCAATGGATGGCTGGAAGCATTTGTCTTTGCCTTTGCAATACCACAGAAGCAATGCATGGTCAATGTACAGCAATGACACACCTGTGTGAACAGCCAGGAGACCCCCCCCATGTTATGTTACATAGTTACATAGTTAGTACGGTCGAAAAAAGACATATGTCCATCAAGTTCAACCAGGGAATTAAGGGGTAGGGGTGTGGCGCGATATTGGGGAAGGGATGAGATTTTATATTTCTTCATAAGCATTAATCTTATTTTGTCAATTAGGAACATTCAGCACCCACCCGCTATCAAGGCAGCTGCCTATCATGTCATGCCCTACCTGCACAGGTGTGCTGGCTACTCAAATGATCCAATTAAGGAGGCCATTTAGTCAGCAGCAGCAGAAGTCCTGTGCCTGGACGCTCCAACAGCGGCCAGACACAAGCAGAAGCAGAAGCAGCAGAAGCAGCAGCAGCACCACCTTTTGTTTTTTGGCTGCAGCAGCAGCAGCAAGGCCCACAGGGCTGGCTAGCTGGCTAGCCAGCAAGCAGGTAGCAATGAAAGTAGGAATCTTTCTTTTTAACCCTGTAAGGGGGTGGTGCACTGTACCCGAAGATACTGCCATA
This sequence comes from Hyla sarda, assembly GCF_029499605.1. Taxonomy (NCBI): domain Eukaryota; kingdom Metazoa; phylum Chordata; class Amphibia; order Anura; family Hylidae; genus Hyla; species Hyla sarda. The sequence continues at coordinate 62,680 of NW_026610948.1, read as the reverse complement.
TCGGGTCAATGCATAGGGCGACGGAAGCAAGCTTCGAAATCGGCCCCCGTTCTCAAAAATCCATTTAATATATGGTCCCCAGATAGGGGACGTATCAGATATTAAACTGATAAGAACAGATACTACACTTGATCTTAGCCAAAAGGCCGAGAAGCGATAACCGTGAAAGGGGCGGGCCCAACAAGGTCCCCTTCATGGGCACTATCACTGCTTGCTGTCAGGGAGGCTGCCAGACAATTTTCCATGCACACTCTGGGCTGGGGGGCAGTCAACCACCAGTACACACAGCAGAACCTAAACCCATACCATTATTGCTAAGCAGCAAGACAGGGGCCCATTGCACTCCCACGGGGCCTTTTTAAATGCAATCCATAACCCGGATTTGCCAGGAACCCTTCTTACTCCTCCTACTTGCATGTGACACTGGGCTTAGGATCTGCATAGGAAACACACACACAAGCACACACCTACCTTTGTTGCCTGCAGATGCCTCCTTGGCTGTCCCCAAACGGTATCAAACCAACACCCACGGGAAGCTGTAAGCATAGAGGACATGCCTGCACCCCATTGGACTTACCTGTGTGGGTTAAATCCGGGTTATTTGACAACCTATGGCGGTGATGGTTCTGCTCAGGCAGAGCAGTGCTGATGCTCCTCATAAAGCTGTCGCTGCTGTGAAGGTTCTAGGTGACATCACAAATCCCTATGGTTACATACACAACAAAGCTGGGTTGTTGTTGTTTACACTCTGCAAGGCCTGTGGAAGTGAGTGACATCATAGCACTGTAGTTCTGAGGGTTCTAGATGGATGCAACAATCTCCTGTTGCTTCTATGAAGGCCATAATAGACGACATCACCAAACAGCTCCATAGTCACATACACAGCAAAGGAGAGATGTTGTTTACACCTAGTGATGTCAGTGGTATTGAGTGACATCACAGCACAGTGCTAAGGCTCCTGGGCCTGGACACAGCAGCGGCTGCAATATCTCAACGGAGAATACGTTTATATATATGTGTGTGTGTGCGCGTATATATATATATATATATATATATATATATATATATATATATTTCTCCGCCGAAATCACTTTTAAACCCATTTCCACCTTTTTTTCCCTTCTCTTCCTCTTACTTTTTTTTCACGTTTTTTTACGTTTTTCTCCTTTTCGCCTCTTTTCTGGGCGTATTATTCTTCTTTTTCTTCTTTTTTTTCGTCTAATGCATACCCCATCAGTGCAGCAATGCTTATTCAATACCGCCAGCAGATGGAGACACTGGGGGATAATTTTCTAAGGATTTATACTGATTTTTCCTGTCTGAATTTGTCGCACAGAAAGTTGCAGGCCAAATATGTGTGACATTTCTGCGACTTTAGCTTCTAGAGCATTTTTACAACATTATACATAGGTGCTGAATACATAAAAAGCGACTGTTCAGCGACAGACAAGTCGCATCGGCTGAAAGTAGGCCAGAATGTCAGTCCATGTTGGAGCAGGTTTAGATACAGTCTAAAGTATAGATCTCAAAGTCTGTGCACAGAATTTAGCAAGGGCCTCGCACCTTCTGATGCATCAGGTAGGTGCACAATAGCATAGCCTAACCCTCTGTACTTTGGTCTATATTGATGCGGGACATAGACAGCCAGCTGATGACCAATCCATTAGTGCAATGGATGGCTGGAAGCATTTGTCTTTGCCTTTGCAATACCACAGAAGCAATGCATGGTCAATGTACAGCAATGACACACCTGTGTGAACAGCCAGGAGACCCCCCCCATGTTATGTTACATAGTTACATAGTTAGTACGGTCGAAAAAAGACATATGTCCATCAAGTTCAACCAGGGAATTAAGGGGTAGGGGTGTGGCGCGATATTGGGGAAGGGATGAGATTTTATATTTCTTCATAAGCATTAATCTTATTTTGTCAATTAGGAACATTCAGCACCCACCCGCTATCAAGGCAGCTGCCTATCATGTCATGCCCTACCTGCACAGGTGTGCTGGCTACTCAAATGATCCAATTAAGGAGGCCATTTAGTCAGCAGCAGCAGAAGTCCTGTGCCTGGACGCTCCAACAGCGGCCAGACACAAGCAGAAGCAGAAGCAGCAGAAGCAGCAGCAGCACCACCTTTTGTTTTTTGGCTGCAGCAGCAGCAGCAAGGCCCACAGGGCTGGCTAGCTGGCTAGCCAGCAAGCAGGTAGCAATGAAAGTAGGAATCTTTCTTTTTAACCCTGTAAGGGGGTGGTGCACTGTACCCGAAGATACTGCCATATCGGGTCAATGCATAGGGTGACGGAAGCAAGCTTCGAAATCGGCCCCCGTTCTCAAAAATCCATTTAATATATGGTCCCCAGATAGGGGACGTATCAGATATTAAACTGATAAGAACAGATACTACACTTGATCTTAGCCAAAAGGCCGAGAAGCGATAACCGTGAAAGGGGCGGGCCCAACAAGGTCCCCTTCATGGGCACTATCACTGCTTGCTGTCAGGGAGGCTGCCAGACAATTTTCCATGCACACTCTGGGCTGGGGGGCAGTCAACCACCAGTACACACAGCAGAACCTAAACCCATACCATTATTGCTAAGCAGCAAGACAGGGGCCCATTGCACTCCCACGGGGCCTTTTTAAATGCAATCCATAACCCGGATTTGCCAGGAACCCTTCTTACTCCTCCTACTTGCATGTGACACTGGGCTTAGGATCTGCATAGGAAACACACACACAAGCACACACCTACCTTTGTTGCCTGCAGATGCCTCCTTGGCTGTCCCCAAACGGTATCAAACCAACACCCACGGGAAGCTGTAAGCATAGAGGACATGCCTGCACCCCATTGGACTTACCTGTGTGGGTTAAATCCGGGTTATTTGACAACCTATGGCGGTGATGGTTCTGCTCAGGCAGAGCAGTGCTGATGCTCCTCATAAAGCTGTCGCTGCTGTGAAGGTTCTAGGTGACATCACAAATCCCTATGGTTACATACACAACAAAGCTGGGTTGTTGTTGTTTACACTCTGCAAGGCCTGTGGAAGTGAGTGACATCATAGCACTGTAGTTCTGAGGGTTCTAGATGGATGCAACAATCTCCTGTTGCTTCTATGAAGGCCATAATAGACGACATCACCAAACAGCTCCATAGTCACATACACAGCAAAGGAGAGATGTTGTTTACACCTAGTGATGTCAGTGGTATTGAGTGACATCACAGCACAGTGCTAAGGCTCCTGGGCCTGGACACAGCAGCGGCTGCAATATCTCAACGGAGAATACGTTTATATATATGTGTGTGTGTGCGCGTATATATATATATATATATATATATATATATATATATATATATATATATTTCTCCGCCGAAATCACTTTTAAACCCATTTCCACCTTTTTTTCCCTTCTCTTCCTCTTACTTTTTTTTCACGTTTTTTTACGTTTTTCTCCTTTTCGCCTCTTTTCTGGGCGTATTATTCTTCTTTTTCTTCTTTTTTTTCGTCTAATGCATACCCCATCAGTGCAGCAATGCTTATTCAATACCGCCAGCAGATGGAGACACTGGGGGATAATTTTCTAAGGATTTATACTGATTTTTCCTGTCTGAATTTGTCGCACAGAAAGTTGCAGGCCAAATATGTGTGACATTTCTGCGACTTTAGCTTCTAGAGCATTTTTACAACATTATACATAGGTGCTGAATACATAAAAAGCGACTGTTCAGCGACAGACAAGTCGCATCGGCTGAAAGTAGGCCAGAATGTCAGTCCATGTTGGAGCAGGTTTAGATACAGTCTAAAGTATAGATCTCAAAGTCTGTGCACAGAATTTAGCAAGGGCCTCGCACCTTCTGATGCATCAGGTAGGTGCACAATAGCATAGCCTAACCCTCTGTACTTTGGTCTATATTGATGCGGGACATAGACAGCCAGCTGATGACCAATCCATTAGTGCAATGGATGGCTGGAAGCATTTGTCTTTGCCTTTGCAATACCACAGAAGCAATGCATGGTCAATGTACAGCAATGACACACCTGTGTGAACAGCCAGGAGACCCCCCCCCATGTTATGTTACATAGTTACATAGTTAGTACGGTCGAAAAAAGACATATGTCCATCAAGTTCAACCAGGGAATTAAGGGGTAGGGGTGTGGCGCGATATTGGGGAAGGGATGAGATTTTATATTTCTTCATAAGCATTAATCTTATTTTGTCAATTAGGAACATTCAGCACCCACCCGCTATCAAGGCAGCTGCCTATCATGTCATGCCCTACCTGCACAGGTGTGCTGGCTACTCAAATGATCCAATTAAGGAGGCCATTTAGTCAGCAGCAGCAGAAGTCCTGTGCCTGGACGCTCCAACAGCGGCCAGACACAAGCAGAAGCAGAAGCAGCAGAAGCAGCAGCAGCACCACCTTTTGTTTTTTGGCTGCAGCAGCAGCAGCAAGGCCCACAGGGCTGGCTAGCTGGCTAGCCAGCAAGCAGGTAGCAATGAAAGTAGGAATCTTTCTTTTTAACCCTGTAAGGGGGTGGTGCACTGTACCCGAAGATACTGCCATATCGGGTCAATGCATAGGGCGACGGAAGCAAGCTTCGAAATCGGCCCCCGTTCTCAAAAATCCATTTAATATATGGTCCCCAGATAGGGGACGTATCAGATATTAAACTGATAAGAACAGATACTACACTTGATCTTAGCCAAAAGGCCGAGAAGCGATAACCGTGAAAGGGGCGGGCCCAACAAGGTCCCCTTCATGGGCACTATCACTGCTTGCTGTCAGGGAGGCTGCCAGACAATTTTCCATGCACACTCTGGGCTGGGGGGCAGTCAACCACCAGTACACACAGCAGAACCTAAACCCATACCATTATTGCTAAGCAGCAAGACAGGGGCCCATTGCACTCCCACGGGGCCTTTTTAAATGCAATCCATAACCCGGATTTGCCAGGAACCCTTCTTACTCCTCCTACTTGCATGTGACACTGGGCTTAGGATCTGCATAGGAAACACACACACAAGCACACACCTACCTTTGTTGCCTGCAGATGCCTCCTTGGCTGTCCCCAAACGGTATCAAACCAACACCCACGGGAAGCTGTAAGCATAGAGGACATGCCTGCACCCCATTGGACTTACCTGTGTGGGTTAAATCCGGGTTATTTGACAACCTATGGCGGTGATGGTTCTGCTCAGGCAGAGCAGTGCTGATGCTCCTCATAAAGCTGTCGCTGCTGTGAAGGTTCTAGGTGACATCACAAATCCCTATGGTTACATACACAACAAAGCTGGGTTGTTGTTGTTTACACTCTGCAAGGCCTGTGGAAGTGAGTGACATCATAGCACTGTAGTTCTGAGGGTTCTAGATGGATGCAACAATCTCCTGTTGCTTCTATGAAGGCCATAATAGACGACATCACCAAACAGCTCCATAGTCACATACACAGCAAAGGAGAGATGTTGTTTACACCTAGTGATGTCAGTGGTATTGAGTGACATCACAGCACAGTGCTAAGGCTCCTGGGCCTGGACACAGCAGCGGCTGCAATATCTCAACGGAGAATACGTTTATATATATGTGTGTGTGTGCGCGTATATATATATATATATATATATATATATATATATATATTTCTCCGCCGAAATCACTTTTAAACCCATTTCCACCTTTTTTTCCCTTCTCTTCCTCTTACTTTTTTTTCACGTTTTTTTACGTTTTTCTCCTTTTCGCCTCTTTTCTGGGCGTATTATTCTTCTTTTTCTTCTTTTTTTTCGTCTAATGCATACCCCATCAGTGCAGCAATGCTTATTCAATACCGCCAGCAGATGGAGACACTGGGGGATAATTTTCTAAGGATTTATACTGATTTTTCCTGTCTGAATTTGTCGCACAGAAAGTTGCAGGCCAAATATGTGTGACATTTCTGCGACTTTAGCTTCTAGAGCATTTTTACAACATTATACATAGGTGCTGAATACATAAAAAGCGACTGTTCAGCGACAGACAAGTCGCATCGGCTGAAAGTAGGCCAGAATGTCAGTCCATGTTGGAGCAGGTTTAGATACAGTCTAAAGTATAGATCTCAAAGTCTGTGCACAGAATTTAGCAAGGGCCTCGCACCTTCTGATGCATCAGGTAGGTGCACAATAGCATAGCCTAACCCTCTGTACTTTGGTCTATATTGATGCGGGACATAGACAGCCAGCTGATGACCAATCCATTAGTGCAATGGATGGCTGGAAGCATTTGTCTTTGCCTTTGCAATACCACAGAAGCAATGCATGGTCAATGTACAGCAATGACACACCTGTGTGAACAGCCAGGAGACCCCCCCCCATGTTATGTTACATAGTTACATAGTTAGTACGGTCGAAAAAAGACATATGTCCATCAAGTTCAACCAGGGAATTAAGGGGTAGGGGTGTGGCGCGATATTGGGGAAGGGATGAGATTTTATATTTCTTCATAAGCATTAATCTTATTTTGTCAATTAGGAACATTCAGCACCCACCCGCTATCAAGGCAGCTGCCTATCATGTCATGCCCTACCTGCACAGGTGTGCTGGCTACTCAAATGATCCAATTAAGGAGGCCATTTAGTCAGCAGCAGCAGAAGTCCTGTGCCTGGACGCTCCAACAGCGGCCAGACACAAGCAGAAGCAGAAGCAGCAGAAGCAGCAGCAGCACCACCTTTTGTTTTTTGGCTGCAGCAGCAGCAGCAGCAAGGCCCACAGGGCTGGCTAGCTGGCTAGCCAGCAAGCAGGTAGCAATGAAAGTAGGAATCTTTCTTTTTAACCCTGTAAGGGGGTGGTGCACTGTACCCGAAGATACTGCCATATCGGGTCAATGCATAGGGCGACGGAAGCAAGCTTCGAAATCGGCCCCCGTTCTCAAAAATCCATTTAATATATGGTCCCCAGATAGGGGACGTATCAGATATTAAACTGATAAGAACAGATACTACACTTGATCTTAGCCAAAAGGCCGAGAAGCGATAACCGTGAAAGGGGCGGGCCCAACAAGGTCCCCTTCATGGGCACTATCACTGCTTGCTGTCAGGGAGGCTGCCAGACAATTTTCCATGCACACTCTGGGCTGGGGGGCAGTCAACCACCAGTACACACAGCAGAACCTAAACCCATACCATTATTGCTAAGCAGCAAGACAGGGGCCCATTGCACTCCCACGGGGCCTTTTTAAATGCAATCCATAACCCGGATTTGCCAGGAACCCTTCTTACTCCTCCTACTTGCATGTGACACTGGGCTTAGGATCTGCATAGGAAACACACACACAAGCACACACCTACCTTTGTTGCCTGCAGATGCCTCCTTGGCTGTCCCCAAACGGTATCAAACCAACACCCACGGGAAGCTGTAAGCATAGAGGACATGCCTGCACCCCATTGGACTTACCTGTGTGGGTTAAATCCGGGTTATTTGACAACCTATGGCGGTGATGGTTCTGCTCAGGCAGAGCAGTGCTGATGCTCCTCATAAAGCTGTCGCTGCTGTGAAGGTTCTAGGTGACATCACAAATCCCTATGGTTACATACACAACAAAGCTGGGTTGTTGTTGTTTACACTCTGCAAGGCCTGTGGAAGTGAGTGACATCATAGCACTGTAGTTCTGAGGGTTCTAGATGGATGCAACAATCTCCTGTTGCTTCTATGAAGGCCATAATAGACGACATCACCAAACAGCTCCATAGTCACATACACAGCAAAGGAGAGATGTTGTTTACACCTAGTGATGTCAGTGGTATTGAGTGACATCACAGCACAGTGCTAAGGCTCCTGGGCCTGGACACAGCAGCGGCTGCAATATCTCAACGGAGAATACGTTTATATATATGTGTGTGTGTGCGCGTATATATATATATATATATATATATATATATATATATATATATATATATTCTCCGCCGAAATCACTTTTAAACCCATTTCCACCTTTTTTTCCCTTCTCTTCCTCTTACTTTTTTTTCACGTTTTTTTACGTTTTTCTCCTTTTCGCCTCTTTTCTGGGCGTATTATTCTTCTTTTTCTTCTTTTTTTTCGTCTAATGCATACCCCATCAGTGCAGCAATGCTTATTCAATACCGCCAGCAGATGGAGACACTGGGGGATAATTTTCTAAGGATTTATACTGATTTTTCCTGTCTGAATTTGTCGCACAGAAAGTTGCAGGCCAAATATGTGTGACATTTCTGCGACTTTAGCTTCTAGAGCATTTTTACAACATTATACATAGGTGCTGAATACATAAAAAGCGACTGTTCAGCGACAGACAAGTCGCATCGGCTGAAAGTAGGCCAGAATGTCAGTCCATGTTGGAGCAGGTTTAGATACAGTCTAAAGTATAGATCTCAAAGTCTGTGCACAGAATTTAGCAAGGGCCTCGCACCTTCTGATGCATCAGGTAGGTGCACAATAGCATAGCCTAACCCTCTGTACTTTGGTCTATATTGATGCGGGACATAGACAGCCAGCTGATGACCAATCCATTAGTGCAATGGATGGCTGGAAGCATTTGTCTTTGCCTTTGCAATACCACAGAAGCAATGCATGGTCAATGTACAGCAATGACACACCTGTGTGAACAGCCAGGAGACCCCCCCCATGTTATGTTACATAGTTACTAGTTAGTACGGTCGAAAAAAGACATATGTCCATCAAGTTCAACCAGGGAATTAAGGGGTAGGGGTGTGGCGCGATATTGGGGAAGGGATGAGATTTTATATTTCTTCATAAGCATTAATCTTATTTTGTCAATTAGGAACATTCAGCACCCACCCGCTATCAAGGCAGCTGCCTATCATGTCATGCCCTACCTGCACAGGTGTGCTGGCTACTCAAATGATCCAATTAAGGAGGCCATTTAGTCAGCAGCAGCAGAAGTCCTGTGCCTGGACGCTCCAACAGCGGCCAGACACAAGCAGAAGCAGAAGCAGCAGAAGCAGCAGCAGCACCACCTTTTGTTTTTTGGCTGCAGCAGCAGCAGCAAGGCCCACAGGGCTGGCTAGCTGGCTAGCCAGCAAGCAGGTAGCAATGAAAGTAGGAATCTTTCTTTTTAACCCTGTAAGGGGGTGGTGCACTGTACCCGAAGATACTGCCATATCGGGTCAATGCATAGGGCGACGGAAGCAAGCTTCGAAATCGGCCCCCGTTCTCAAAAATCCATTTAATATATGGTCCCCAGATAGGGGACGTATCAGATATTAAACTGATAAGAACAGATACTACACTTGATCTTAGCCAAAAGGCCGAGAAGCGATAACCGTGAAAGGGGCGGGCCCAACAAGGTCCCCTTCATGGGCACTATCACTGCTTGCTGTCAGGGAGGCTGCCAGACAATTTTCCATGCACACTCTGGGCTGGGGGGCAGTCAACCACCAGTACACACAGCAGAACCTAAACCCATACCATTATTGCTAAGCAGCAAGACAGGGGCCCATTGCACTCCCACGGGGCCTTTTTAAATGCAATCCATAACCCGGATTTGCCAGGAACCCTTCTTACTCCTCCTACTTGCATGTGACACTGGGCTTAGGATCTGCATAGGAAACACACACACAAGCACACACCTACCTTTGTTGCCTGCAGATGCCTCCTTGGCTGTCCCCAAACGGTATCAAACCAACACCCACGGGAAGCTGTAAGCATAGAGGACATGCCTGCACCCCATTGGACTTACCTGTGTGGGTTAAATCCGGGTTATTTGACAACCTATGGCGGTGATGGTTCTGCTCAGGCAGAGCAGTGCTGATGCTCCTCATAAAGCTGTCGCTGCTGTGAAGGTTCTAGGTGACATCACAAATCCCTATGGTTACATACACAACAAAGCTGGGTTGTTGTTGTTTACACTCTGCAAGGCCTGTGGAAGTGAGTGACATCATAGCACTGTAGTTCTGAGGGTTCTAGATGGATGCAACAATCTCCTGTTGCTTCTATGAAGGCCATAATAGACGACATCACCAAACAGCTCCATAGTCACATACACAGCAAAGGAGAGATGTTGTTTACACCTAGTGATGTCAGTGGTATTGAGTGACATCACAGCACAGTGCTAAGGCTCCTGGGCCTGGACACAGCAGCGGCTGCAATATCTCAACGGAGAATACGTTTATATATATGTGTGTGTGTGCGCGTATATATATATATATATATATATATATATATATATATATTTCTCCGCCGAAATCACTTTTAAACCCATTTCCACCTTTTTTTCCCTTCTCTTCCTCTTACTTTTTTTTCACGTTTTTTTACGTTTTTCTCCTTTTCGCCTCTTTTCTGGGCGTATTATTCTTCTTTTTCTTCTTTTTTTTCGTCTAATGCATACCCCATCAGTGCAGCAATGCTTATTCAATACCGCCAGCAGATGGAGACACTGGGGGATAATTTTCTAAGGATTTATACTGATTTTTCCTGTCTGAATTTGTCGCACAGAAAGTTGCAGGCCAAATATGTGTGACATTTCTGCGACTTTAGCTTCTAGAGCATTTTTACAACATTATACATAGGTGCTGAATACATAAAAAGCGACTGTTCAGCGGCAGACAAGTCGCATCGGCTGAAAGTAGGCCAGAATGTCAGTCCATGTTGGAGCAGGTTTAGATACAGTCTAAAGTATAGATCTCAAAGTCTGTGCACAGAATTTAGCAAGGGCCTCGCACCTTCTGATGCATCAGGTAGGTGCACAATAGCATAGCCTAACCCTCTGTACTTTGGTCTATATTGATGCGGGACATAGACAGCCAGCTGATGACCAATCCATTAGTGCAATGGATGGCTGGAAGCATTTGTCTTTGCCTTTGCAATACCACAGAAGCAATGCATGGTCAATGTACAGCAATGACACACCTGTGTGAACAGCCAGGAGACCCCCCCCATGTTATGTTACATAGTTACATAGTTAGTACGGTCGAAAAAAGACATATGTCCATCAAGTTCAACCAGGGAATTAAGGGGTAGGGGTGTGGCGCGATATTGGGGAAGGGATGAGATTTTATATTTCTTCATAAGCATTAATCTTATTTTGTCAATTAGGAACATTCAGCACCCACCCGCTATCAAGGCAGCTGCCTATCATGTCATGCCCTACCTGCACAGGTGTGCTGGCTACTCAAATGATCCAATTAAGGAGGCCATTTAGTCAGCAGCAGCAGAAGTCCTGTGCCTGGACGCTCCAACAGCGGCCAGACACAAGCAGAAGCAGAAGCAGCAGAAGCAGCAGCAGCACCACCTTTTGTTTTTTGGCTGCAGCAGCAGCAGCAAGGCCCACAGGGCTGGCTAGCTGGCTAGCCAGCAAGCAGGTAGCAATGAAAGTAGGAATCTTTCTTTTTAACCCTGTAAGGGGGTGGTGCACTGTACCCGAAGATACTGCCATATCGGGTCAATGCATAGGGCGACGGAAGCAAGCTTCGAAATCGGCCCCCGTTCTCAAAAATCCATTTAATATATGGTCCCCAGATAGGGGACGTATCAGATATTAAACTGATAAGAACAGATACTACACTTGATCTTAGCCAAAAGGCCGAGAAGCGATAACCGTGAAAGGGGCGGGCCCAACAAGGTCCCCTTCATGGGCACTATCACTGCTTGCTGTCAGGGAGGCTGCCAGACAATTTTCCATGCACACTCTGGGCTGGGGGGCAGTCAACCACCAGTACACACAGCAGAACCTAAACCCATACCATTATTGCTAAGCAGCAAGACAGGGGCCCATTGCACTCCCACGGGGCCTTTTTAAATGCAATCCATAACCCGGATTTGCCAGGAACCCTTCTTACTCCTCCTACTTGCATGTGACACTGGGCTTAGGATCTGCATAGGAAACACACACACAAGCACACACCTACCTTTGTTGCCTGCAGATGCCTCCTTGGCTGTCCCCAAACGGTATCAAACCAACACCCACGGGAAGCTGTAAGCATAGAGGACATGCCTGCACCCCATTGGACTTACCTGTGTGGGTTAAATCCGGGTTATTTGACAACCTATGGCGGTGATGGTTCTGCTCAGGCAGAGCAGTGCTGATGCTCCTCATAAAGCTGTCGCTGCTGTGAAGGTTCTAGGTGACATCACAAATCCCTATGGTTACATACACAACAAAGCTGGGTTGTTGTTGTTTACACTCTGCAAGGCCTGTGGAAGTGAGTGACATCATAGCACTGTAGTTCTGAGGGTTCTAGATGGATGCAACAATCTCCTGTTGCTTCTATGAAGGCCATAATAGACGACATCACCAAACAGCTCCATAGTCACATACACAGCAAAGGAGAGATGTTGTTTACACCTAGTGATGTCAGTGGTATTGAGTGACATCACAGCACAGTGCTAAGGCTCCTGGGCCTGGACACAGCAGCGGCTGCAATATCTCAACGGAGAATACGTTTATATATATGTGTGTGTGTGCGCGTATATATATATATATATATATATATATATATATATATATATATATTTCTCCGCCGAAATCACTTTTAAACCCATTTCCACCTTTTTTTCCCTTCTCTTCCTCTTACTTTTTTTTCACGTATTTTTACGTTTTTCTCCTTTTCGCCTCTTTTCTGGGCGTATTATTCTTCTTTTTCTTCTTTTTTTTCGTCTAATGCATACCCCATCAGTGCAGCAATGCTTATTCAATACCGCCAGCAGATGGAGACACTGGGGGATAATTTTCTAAGGATTTATACTGATTTTTCCTGTCTGAATTTGTCGCACAGAAAGTTGCAGGCCAAATATGTGTGACATTTCTGCGACTTTAGCTTCTAGAGCATTTTTACAACATTATACATAGGTGCTGAATACATAAAAAGCGACTGTTCAGCGGCAGACAAGTCGCATCGGCTGAAAGTAGGCCAGAATGTCAGTCCATGTTGGAGCAGGTTTAGATACAGTCTAAAGTATAGATCTCAAAGTCTGTGCACAGAATTTAGCAAGGGCCTCGCACCTTCTGATGCATCAGGTAGGTGCACAATAGCATAGCCTAACCCTCTGTACTTTGGTCTATATTGATGCGGGACATAGACAGCCAGCTGATGACCAATCCATTAGTGCAATGGATGGCTGGAAGCATTTGTCTTTGCCTTTGCAATACCACAGAAGCAATGCATGGTCAATGTACAGCAATGACACACCTGTGTGAACAGCCAGGAGACCCCCCCCATGTTATGTTACATAGTTACATAGTTAGTACGGTCGAAAAAAGACATATGTCCATCAAGTTCAACCAGGGAATTAAGGGGTAGGGGTGTGGCGCGATATTGGGGAAGGGATGAGATTTTATATTAGCATTAATCTTATTTTGTCAATTAGGAACATTCAGCACCCACCCGCTATCAAGGCAGCTGCCTATCATGTCATGCCCTACCTGCACAGGTGTGCTGGCTACTCAAATGATCCAATTAAGGAGGCCATTTAGTCAGCAGCAGCAGAAGTCCTGTGCCTGGACGCTCCAACAGCGGCCAGACACAAGCAGAAGCAGAAGCAGCAGAAGCAGCAGCAGCACCACCTTTTGTTTTTTGGCTGCAGCAGCAGCAGCAAGGCCCACAGGGCTGGCTAGCTGGCTAGCCAGCAAGCAGGTAGCAATGAAAGTAGGAATCTTTCTTTTTAACCCTGTAAGGGGGTGGTGCACTGTACCCGAAGATACTGCCATATCGGGTCAATGCATAGGGCGACGGAAGCAAGCTTCGAAATCGGCCCCCGTTCTCAAAAATCCATTTAATATATGGTCCCCAGATAGGGGACGTATCAGATATTAAACTGATAAGAACAGATACTACACTTGATCTTAGCCAAAAGGCCGAGAAGCGATAACCGTGAAAGGGGCGGGCCCAACAAGGTCCCCTTCATGGGCACTATCACTGCTTGCTGTCAGGGAGGCTGCCAGACAATTTTCCATGCACACTCTGGGCTGGGGGGCAGTCAACCACCAGTACACACAGCAGAACCTAAACCCATACCATTATTGCTAAGCAGCAAGACAGGGGCCCATTGCACTCCCACGGGGCCTTTTTAAATGCAATCCATAACCCGGATTTGCCAGGAACCCTTCTTACTCCTCCTACTTGCATGTGACACTGGGCTTAGGATCTGCATAGGAAACACACACACAAGCACACACCTACCTTTGTTGCCTGCAGATGCCTCCTTGGCTGTCCCCAAACGGTATCAAACCAACACCCACGGGAAGCTGTAAGCATAGAGGACATGCCTGCACCCCATTGGACTTACCTGTGTGGGTTAAATCCGGGTTATTTGACAACCTATGGCGGTGATGGTTCTGCTCAGGCAGAGCAGTGCTGATGCTCCTCATAAAGCTGTCGCTGCTGTGAAGGTTCTAGGTGACATCACAAATCCCTATGGTTACATACACAACAAAGCTGGGTTGTTGTTGTTTACACTCTGCAAGGCCTGTGGAAGTGAGTGACATCATAGCACTGTAGTTCTGAGGGTTCTAGATGGATGCAACAATCTCCTGTTGCTTCTATGAAGGCCATAATAGACGACATCACCAAACAGCTCCATAGTCACATACACAGCAAAGGAGAGATGTTGTTTACACCTAGTGATGTCAGTGGTATTGAGTGACATCACAGCACAGTGCTAAGGCTCCTGGGCCTGGACACAGCAGCGGCTGCAATATCTCAACGGAGAATACGTTTATATATATATATGTGTGTGTGTGCGCGTATATATATATATATATATATATATATATATATATATATATCTCCGCCGAAATCACTTTTAAACCCATTTCCACCTTTTTTTCCCTTCTCTTCCTCTTACTTTTTTTTCACGTTTTTTTACGTTTTTCTCCTTTTCGCCTCTTTTCTGGGCGTATTATTCTTCTTTTTCTTCTTTTTTTTCGTCTAATGCATACCCCATCAGTGCAGCAATGCTTATTCAATACCGCCAGCAGATGGAGACACTGGGGGATAATTTTCTAAGGATTTATACTGATTTTTCCTGTCTGAATTTGTCGCACAGAAAGTTGCAGGCCAAATATGTGTGACATTTCTGCGACTTTAGCTTCTAGAGCATTTTTACAACATTATACATAGGTGCTGAATACATAAAAAGCGACTGTTCAGCGACAGACAAGTCGCATCGGCTGAAAGTAGGCCAGAATGTCAGTCCATGTTGGAGCAGGTTTAGATACAGTCTAAAGTATAGATCTCAAAGTCTGTGCACAGAATTTAGCAAGGGCCTCGCACCTTCTGATGCATCAGGTAGGTGCACAATAGCATAGCCTAACCCTCTGTACTTTGGTCTATATTGATGCGGGACATAGACAGCCAGCTGATGACCAATCCATTAGTGCAATGGATGGCTGGAAGCATTTGTCTTTGCCTTTGCAATACCACAGAAGCAATGCATGGTCAATGTACAGCAATGACACACCTGTGTGAACAGCCAGGAGACCCCCCCCATGTTATGTTACATAGTTACATAGTTAGTACGGTCGAAAAAAGACATATGTCCATCAAGTTCAACCAGGGAATTAAGGGGTAGGGGTGTGGCGCGATATTGGGGAAGGGATGAGATTTTATATTTCTTCATAAGCATTAATCTTATTTTGTCAATTAGGAACATTCAGCACCCACCCGCTATCAAGGCAGCTGCCTATCATGTCATGCCCTACCTGCACAGGTGTGCTGGCTACTCAAATGATCCAATTAAGGAGGCCATTTAGTCAGCAGCAGCAGAAGTCCTGTGCCTGGACGCTCCAACAGCGGCCAGACACAAGCAGAAGCAGAAGCAGCAGAAGCAGCAGCAGCACCACCTTTTGTTTTTTGGCTGCAGCAGCAGCAGCAGCAAGGCCCACAGGGCTGGCTAGCTGGCTAGCCAGCAAGCAGGTAGCAATGAAAGTAGGAATCTTTCTTTTTAACCCTGTAAGGGGGTGGTGCACTGTACCCGAAGATACTGCCATATCGGGTCAATGCATAGGGCGACGGAAGCAAGCTTCGAAATCGGCCCCCGTTCTCAAAAATCCATTTAATATATGGTCCCCAGATAGGGGACGTATCAGATATTAAACTGATAAGAACAGATACTACACTTGATCTTAGCCAAAAGGCCGAGAAGCGATAACCGTGAAAGGGGCGGGCCCAACAAGGTCCCCTTCATGGGCACTATCACTGCTTGCTGTCAGGGAGGCTGCCAGACAATTTTCCATGCACACTCTGGGCTGGGGGGCAGTCAACCACCAGTACACACAGCAGAACCTAAACCCATACCATTATTGCTAAGCAGCAAGACAGGGGCCCATTGCACTCCCACGGGGCCTTTTTAAATGCAATCCATAACCCGGATTTGCCAGGAACCCTTCTTACTCCTCCTACTTGCATGTGACACTGGGCTTAGGATCTGCATAGGAAACACACACACAAGCACACACCTACCTTTGTTGCCTGCAGATGCCTCCTTGGCTGTCCCCAAACGGTATCAAACCAACACCCACGGGAAGCTGTAAGCATAGAGGACATGCCTGCACCCCATTGGACTTTCCTGTGTGGGTTAAATCCGGGTTATTTGACAACCTATGGCGGTGATGGTTCTGCTCAGGCAGAGCAGTGCTGATGCTCCTCATAAAGCTGTCGCTGCTGTGAAGGTTCTAGGTGACATCACAAATCCCTATGGTTACATACACAACAAAGCTGGGTTGTTGTTGTTTACACTCTGCAAGGCCTGTGGAAGTGAGTGACATCATAGCACTGTAGTTCTGAGGGTTCTAGATGGATGCAACAATCTCCTGTTGCTTCTATGAAGGCCATAATAGACGACATCACCAAACAGCTCCATAGTCACATACACAGCAAAGGAGAGATGTTGTTTACACCTAGTGATGTCAGTGGTATTGAGTGACATCACAGCACAGTGCTAAGGCTCCTGGGCCTGGACACAGCAGCGGCTGCAATATCTCAACGGAGAATACGTTTATATATATGTGTGTGTGTGCGCGTATATATATATATATATATATATATATATATATATATATATATATTTCTCCGCCGAAATCACTTTTAAACCCATTTCCACCTTTTTTTCCCTTCTCTTCCTCTTACTTTTTTTTCACGTTTTTTTACGTTTTTCTCCTTTTCGCCTCTTTTCTGGGCGTATTATTCTTCTTTTTCTTCTTTTTTTTCGTCTAATGCATACCCCATCAGTGCAGCAATGCTTATTCAATACCGCCAGCAGATGGAGACACTGGGGGATAATTTTCTAAGGATTTATACTGATTTTTCCTGTCTGAATTTGTCGCACAGAAAGTTGCAGGCCAAATATGTGTGACATTTCTGCGACTTTAGCTTCTAGAGCATTTTTACAACATTATACATAGGTGCTGAATACATAAAAAGCGACTGTTCAGCGACAGACAAGTCGCATCGGCTGAAAGTAGGCCAGAATGTCAGTCCATGTTGGAGCAGGTTTAGATACAGTCTAAAGTATAGATCTCAAAGTCTGTGCACAGAATTTAGCAAGGGCCTCGCACCTTCTGATGCATCAGGTAGGTGCACAATAGCATAGCCTAACCCTCTGTACTTTGGTCTATATTGATGCGGGACATAGACAGCCAGCTGATGACCAATCCATTAGTGCAATGGATGGCTGGAAGCATTTGTCTTTGCCTTTGCAATACCACAGAAGCAATGCATGGTCAATGTACAGCAATGACACACCTGTGTGAACAGCCAGGAGACCCCCCCCATGTTATGTTACATAGTTACATAGTTAGTACGGTCGAAAAAAGACATATGTCCATCAAGTTCAACCAGGGAATTAAGGGGTAGGGGTGTGGCGCGATATTGGGGAAGGGATGAGATTTTATATTTCTTCATAAGCATTAATCTTATTTTGTCAATTAGGAACATTCAGCACCCACCCGCTATCAAGGCAGCTGCCTATCATGTCATGCCCTACCTGCACAGGTGTGCTGGCTACTCAAATGATCCAATTAAGGAGGCCATTTAGTCAGCAGCAGCAGAAGTCCTGTGCCTGGACGCTCCAACAGCGGCCAGACACAAGCAGAAGCAGAAGCAGCAGAAGCAGCAGCAGCACCACCTTTTGTTTTTTGGCTGCAGCAGCAGCAGCAAGGCCCACAGGGCTGGCTAGCTGGCTAGCCAGCAAGCAGGTAGCAATGAAAGTAGGAATCTTTCTTTTTAACCCTGTAAGGGGGTGGTGCACTGTACCCGAAGATACTGCCATATCGGGTCAATGCATAGGGCGACGGAAGCAAGCTTCGAAATCGGCCCCCGTTCTCAAAAATCCATTTAATATATGGTCCCCAGATAGGGGACGTATCAGATATTAAACTGATAAGAACAGATACTACACTTGATCTTAGCCAAAAGGCCGAGAAGCGATAACCGTGAAAGGGGCGGGCCCAACAAGGTCCCCTTCATGGGCACTATCACTGCTTGCTGTCAGGGAGGCTGCCAGACAATTTTCCATGCACACTCTGGGCTGGGGGGCAGTCAACCACCAGTACACACAGCAGAACCTAAACCCATACCATTATTGCTAAGCAGCAAGACAGGGGCCCATTGCACTCCCACGGGGCCTTTTTAAATGCAATCCATAACCCGGATTTGCCAGGAACCCTTCTTACTCCTCCTACTTGCATGTGACACTGGGCTTAGGATCTGCATAGGAAACACACACACAAGCACACACCTACCTTTGTTGCCTGCAGATGCCTCCTTGGCTGTCCCCAAACGGTATCAAACCAACACCCACGGGAAGTTGTAAGCATAGAGGACATGCCTGCACCCCATTGGACTTACCTGTGTGGGTTAAATCCGGGTTATTTGACAACCTATGGCGGTGATGGTTCTGCTCAGGCAGAGCAGTGCTGATGCTCCTCATAAAGCTGTCGCTGCTGTGAAGGTTCTAGGTGACATCACAAATCCCTATGGTTACATACACAACAAAGCTGGGTTGTTGTTGTTTACACTCTGCAAGGCCTGTGGAAGTGAGTGACAT
Source organism: Hyla sarda (assembly GCF_029499605.1). Lineage (NCBI taxonomy): Eukaryota > Metazoa > Chordata > Amphibia > Anura > Hylidae > Hyla > Hyla sarda. Next base: position 43,682 of record NW_026610948.1, on the reverse strand, counting down.
CATAGCACTGTAGTTCTGAGGGTTCTAGATGGATGCAACAATCTCCTGTTGCTTCTATGAAGGCCATAATAGACGACATCACCAAACAGCTCCATAGTCACATACACAGCAAAGGAGAGATGTTGTTTACACCTAGTGATGTCAGTGGTATTGAGTGACATCACAGCACAGTGCTAAGGCTCCTGGGCCTGGACACAGCAGCGGCTGCAATATCTCAACGGAGAATACGTTTATATATATGTGTGTGTGTGCGCGTATATATATATATATATATATATATATATATATATATATATTTCTCCGCCGAAATCACTTTTAAACCCATTTCCACCTTTTTTTCCCTTCTCTTCCTCTTACTTTTTTTTCACGTTTTTTTACGTTTTTCTCCTTTTCGCCTCTTTTCTGGGCGTATTATTCTTCTTTTTCTTCTTTTTTTTCGTCTAATGCATACCCCATCAGTGCAGCAATGCTTATTCAATACCGCCAGCAGATGGAGACACTGGGGGATAATTTTCTAAGGATTTATACTGATTTTTCCTGTCTGAATTTGTCGCACAGAAAGTTGCAGGCCAAATATGTGTGACATTTCTGCGACTTTAGCTTCTAGAGCATTTTTACAACATTATACATAGGTGCTGAATACATAAAAAGCGACTGTTCAGCGGCAGACAAGTCGCATCGGCTGAAAGTAGGCCAGAATGTCAGTCCATGTTGGAGCAGGTTTAGATACAGTCTAAAGTATAGATCTCAAAGTCTGTGCACAGAATTTAGCAAGGGCCTCGCACCTTCTGATGCATCAGGTAGGTGCACAATAGCATAGCCTAACCCTCTGTACTTTGGTCTATATTGATGCGGGACATAGACAGCCAGCTGATGACCAATCCATTAGTGCAATGGATGGCTGGAAGCATTTGTCTTTGCCTTTGCAATACCACAGAAGCAATGCATGGTCAATGTACAGCAATGACACACCTGTGTGAACAGCCAGGAGACCCCCCCCATGTTATGTTACATAGTTACATAGTTAGTACGGTCGAAAAAAGACATATGTCCATCAAGTTCAACCAGGGAATTAAGGGGTAGGGGTGTGGCGCGATATTGGGGAAGGGATGAGATTTTATATTTCTTCATAAGCATTAATCTTATTTTGTCAATTAGGAACATTCAGCACCCACCCGCTATCAAGGCAGCTGCCTATCATGTCATGCCCTACCTGCACAGGTGTGCTGGCTACTCAAATGATCCAATTAAGGAGGCCATTTAGTCAGCAGCAGCAGAAGTCCTGTGCCTGGACGCTCCAACAGCGGCCAGACACAAGCAGAAGCAGAAGCAGCAGAAGCAGCAGCAGCACCACCTTTTGTTTTTTGGCTGCAGCAGCAGCAGCAAGGCCCACAGGGCTGGCTAGCTGGCTATCCAGCAAGCAGGTAGCAATGAAAGTAGGAATCTTTCTTTTTAACCCTGTAAGGGGGTGGTGCACTGTACCCGAAGATACTGCCATATCGGGTCAATGCATAGGGCGACGGAAGCAAGCTTCGAAATCGGCCCCCGTTCTCAAAAATCCATTTAATATATGGTCCCCAGATAGGGGACGTATCAGATATTAAACTGATAAGAACAGATACTACACTTGATCTTAGCCAAAAGGCCGAGAAGCGATAACCGTGAAAGGGGCGGGCCCAACAAGGTCCCCTTCATGGGCACTATCACTGCTTGCTGTCAGGGAGGCTGCCAGACAATTTTCCATGCACACTCTGGGCTGGGGGGCAGTCAACCACCAGTACACACAGCAGAACCTAAACCCATACCATTATTGCTAAGCAGCAAGACAGGGGCCCATTGCACTCCCACGGGGCCTTTTTAAATGCAATCCATAACCCGGATTTGCCAGGAACCCTTCTTACTCCTCCTACTTGCATGTGACACTGGGCTTAGGATCTGCATAGGAAACACACACACAAGCACACACCTACCTTTGTTGCCTGCAGATGCCTCCTTGGCTGTCCCCAAACGGTATCAAACCAACACCCACGGGAAGCTGTAAGCATAGAGGACATGCCTGCACCCCATTGGACTTACCTGTGTGGGTTAAATCCGGGTTATTTGACAACCTATGGCGGTGATGGTTCTGCTCAGGCAGAGCAGTGCTGATGCTCCTCATAAAGCTGTCGCTGCTGTGAAGGTTCTAGGTGACATCACAAATCCCTATGGTTACATACACAACAAAGCTGGGTTGTTGTTGTTTACACTCTGCAAGGCCTGTGGAAGTGAGTGACATCATAGCACCGTAGTTCTGAGGGTTCTAGATGGATGCAACAATCTCCTGTTGCTTCTATGAAGGCCATAATAGACGACATCACCAAACAGCTCCATAGTCACATACACAGCAAAGGAGAGATGTTGTTTACACCTAGTGATGTCAGTGGTATTGAGTGACATCACAGCACAGTGCTAAGGCTCCTGGGCCTGGACACAGCAGCGGCTGCAATATCTCAACGGAGAATACGTTTATATATATGTGTGTGTGTGCGCGTATATATATATATATATATATATATATATATATATATATATTTCTCCGCCGAAATCACTTTTAAACCCATTTCCACCTTTTTTTCCCTTCTCTTCCTCTTACTTTTTTTTCACGTTTTTTTACGTTTTTCTCCTTTTCGCCTCTTTTCTGGGCGTATTATTCTTCTTTTTCTTCTTTTTTTTCGTCTAATGCATACCCCATCAGTGCAGCAATGCTTATTCAATACCGCCAGCAGATGGAGACACTGGGGGATAATTTTCTAAGGATTTATACTGATTTTTCCTGTCTGAATTTGTCGCACAGAAAGTTGCAGGCCAAATATGTGTGACATTTCTGCGACTTTAGCTTCTAGAGCATTTTTACAACATTATACATAGGTGCTGAATACATAAAAAGCGACTGTTCAGCGGCAGACAAGTCGCATCGGCTGAAAGTAGGCCAGAATGTCAGTCCATGTTGGAGCAGGTTTAGATACAGTCTAAAGTATAGATCTCAAAGTCTGTGCACAGAATTTAGCAAGGGCCTCGCACCTTCTGATGCATCAGGTAGGTGCACAATAGCATAGCCTAACCCTCTGTACTTTGGTCTATATTGATGCGGGACATAGACAGCCAGCTGATGACCAATCCATTAGTGCAATGGATGGCTGGAAGCATTTGTCTTTGCCTTTGCAATACCACAGAAGCAATGCATGGTCAATGTACAGCAATGACACACCTGTGTGAACAGCCAGGAGACCCCCCCCATGTTATGTTACATAGTTACATAGTTAGTACGGTCGAAAAAAGACATATGTCCATCAAGTTCAACCAGGGAATTAAGGGGTAGGGGTGTGGCGCGATATTGGGGAAGGGATGAGATTTTATATTTCTTCATAAGCATTAATCTTATTTTGTCAATTAGGAACATTCAGCACCCACCCGCTATCAAGGCAGCTGCCTATCATGTCATGCCCTACCTGCACAGGTGTGCTGGCTACTCAAATGATCCAATTAAGGAGGCCATTTAGTCAGCAGCAGCAGAAGTCCTGTGCCTGGACGCTCCAACAGCGGCCAGACACAAGCAGAAGCAGAAGCAGAAGCAGCAGAAGCAGCAGCAGCACCACCTTTTGTTTTTTGGCTGCAGCAGCAGCAGCAAGGCCCACAGGGCTGGCTAGCTGGCTAGCCAGCAAGCAGGTAGCAATGAAAGTAGGAATCTTTCTTTTTAACCCTGTAAGGGGGTGGTGCACTGTACCCGAAGATACTGCCATATCGGGTCAATGCATAGGGCGACGGAAGCAAGCTTCGAAATCGGCCCCCGTTCTCAAAAATCCATTTAATATATGGTCCCCAGATAGGGGACGTATCAGATATTAAACTGATAAGAACAGATACTACACTTGATCTTAGCCAAAAGGCCGAGAAGCGATAACCGTGAAAGGGGCGGGCCCAACAAGGTCCCCTTCATGGGCACTATCACTGCTTGCTGTCAGGGAGGCTGCCAGACAATTTTCCATGCACACTCTGGGCTGGGGGGCAGTCAACCACCAGTACACACAGCAGAACCTAAACCCATACCATTATTGCTAAGCAGCAAGACAGGGGCCCATTGCACTCCCACGGGGCCTTTTTAAATGCAATCCATAACCCGGATTTGCCAGGAACCCTTCTTACTCCTCCTACTTGCATGTGACACTGGGCTTAGGATCTGCATAGGAAACACACACACAAGCACACACCTACCTTTGTTGCCTGCAGATGCCTCCTTGGCTGTCCCCAAACGGTATCAAACCAACACCCACGGGAAGCTGTAAGCATAGAGGACATGCCTGCACCCCATTGGACTTACCTGTGTGGGTTAAATCCGGGTTATTTGACAACCTATGGCGGTGATGGTTCTGCTCAGGCAGAGCAGTGCTGATGCTCCTCATAAAGCTGTCGCTGCTGTGAAGGTTCTAGGTGACATCACAAATCCCTATGGTTACATACACAACAAAGCTGGGTTGTTGTTGTTTACACTCTGCAAGGCCTGTGGAAGTGAGTGACATCATAGCACTGTAGTTCTGAGGGTTCTAGATGGATGCAACAATCTCCTGTTGCTTCTATGAAGGCCATAATAGACGACATCACCAAACAGCTCCATAGTCACATACACAGCAAAGGAGAGATGTTGTTTACACCTAGTGATGTCAGTGGTATTGAGTGACATCACAGCACAGTGCTAAGGCTCCTGGGCCTGGACACAGCAGCGGCTGCAATATCTCAACGGAGAATACGTTTATATATATGTGTGTGTGTGCGCGTATATATATATATATATATATATATATATATATATATATTTCTCCGCCGAAATCACTTTTAAACCCATTTCCACCTTTTTTTCCCTTCTCTTCCTCTTACTTTTTTTTCACGTTTTTTTACGTTTTTCTCCTTTTCGCCTCTTTTCTGGGCGTATTATTCTTCTTTTTCTTCTTTTTTTTCGTCTAATGCATACCCCATCAGTGCAGCAATGCTTATTCAATACCGCCAGCAGATGGAGACACTGGGGGATAATTTTCTAAGGATTTATACTGATTTTTCCTGTCTGAATTTGTCGCACAGAAAGTTGCAGGCCAAATATGTGTGACATTTCTGCGACTTTAGCTTCTAGAGCATTTTTACAACATTATACATAGGTGCTGAATACATAAAAAGCGACTGTTCAGCGACAGACAAGTCGCATCGGCTGAAAGTAGGCCAGAATGTCAGTCCATGTTGGAGCAGGTTTAGATACAGTCTAAAGTATAGATCTCAAAGTCTGTGCACAGAATTTAGCAAGGGCCTCGCACCTTCTGATGCATCAGGTAGGTGCACAATAGCATAGCCTAACCCTCTGTACTTTGGTCTATATTGATGCGGGACATAGACAGCCAGCTGATGACCAATCCATTAGTGCAATGGATGGCTGGAAGCATTTGTCTTTGCCTTTGCAATACCACAGAAGCAATGCATGGTCAATGTACAGCAATGACACACCTGTGTGAACAGCCAGGAGACCCCCCCCATGTTATGTTACATAGTTACATAGTTAGTACGGTCGAAAAAAGACATATGTCCATCAAGTTCAACCAGGGAATTAAGGGGTAGGGGTGTGGCGCGATATTGGGGAAGGGATGAGATTTTATATTTCTTCATAAGCATTAATCTTATTTTGTCAATTAGGAACATTCAGCACCCACCCGCTATCAAGGCAGCTGCCTATCATGTCATGCCCTACCTGCACAGGTGTGCTGGCTACTCAAATGATCCAATTAAGGAGGCCATTTAGTCAGCAGCAGCAGAAGTCCTGTGCCTGGACGCTCCAACAGCGGCCAGACACAAGCAGAAGCAGAAGCAGCAGAAGCAGCAGCAGCACCACCTTTTGTTTTTTGGCTGCAGCAGCAGCAGCAAGGCCCACAGGGCTGGCTAGCTGGCTAGCCAGCAAGCAGGTAGCAATGAAAGTAGGAATCTTTCTTTTTAACCCTGTAAGGGGGTGGTGCACTGTACCCGAAGATACTGCCATATCGGGTCAATGCATAGGGCGACGGAAGCAAGCTTCGAAATCGGCCCCCGTTCTCAAAAATCCATTTAATATATGGTCCCCAGATAGGGGACGTATCAGATATTAAACTGATAAGAACAGATACTACACTTGATCTTAGCCAAAAGGCCGAGAAGCGATAACCGTGAAAGGGGCGGGCCCAACAAGGTCCCCTTCATGGGCACTATCACTGCTTGCTGTCAGGGAGGCTGCCAGACAATTTTCCATGCACACTCTGGGCTGGGGGGCAGTCAACCACCAGTACACACAGCAGAACCTAAACCCATACCATTATTGCTAAGCAGCAAGACAGGGGCCCATTGCACTCCCACGGGGCCTTTTTAAATGCAATCCATAACCCGGATTTGCCAGGAACCCTTCTTACTCCTCCTACTTGCATGTGACACTGGGCTTAGGATCTGCATAGGAAACACACACACAAGCACACACCTACCTTTGTTGCCTGCAGATGCCTCCTTGGCTGTCCCCAAACGGTATCAAACCAACACCCACGGGAAGCTGTAAGCATAGAGGACATGCCTGCACCCCATTGGACTTACCTGTGTGGGTTAAATCCGGGTTATTTGACAACCTATGGCGGTGATGGTTCTGCTCAGGCAGAGCAGTGCTGATGCTCCTCATAAAGCTGTCGCTGCTGTGAAGGTTCTAGGTGACATCACAAATCCCTATGGTTACATACACAACAAAGCTGGGTTGTTGTTGTTTACACTCTGCAAGGCCTGTGGAAGTGAGTGACATCATAGCACTGTAGTTCTGAGGGTTCTAGATGGATGCAACAATCTCCTGTTGCTTCTATGAAGGCCATAATAGACGACATCACCAAACAGCTCCATAGTCACATACACAGCAAAGGAGAGATGTTGTTTACACCTAGTGATGTCAGTGGTATTGAGTGACATCACAGCACAGTGCTAAGGCTCCTGGGCCTGGACACAGCAGCGGCTGCAATATCTCAACGGAGAATACGTTTATATATATGTGTGTGTGTGCGCGTATATATATATATATATATATATATATATATATATATATTTCTCCGCCGAAATCACTTTTAAACCCATTTCCACCTTTTTTTCCCTTCTCTTCCTCTTACTTTTTTTTCACGTTTTTTTACGTTTTTCTCCTTTTCGCCTCTTTTCTGGGCGTATTATTCTTCTTTTTCTTCTTTTTTTTCGTCTAATGCATACCCCATCAGTGCAGCAATGCTTATTCAATACCGCCAGCAGATGGAGACACTGGGGGATAATTTTCTAAGGATTTATACTGATTTTTCCTGTCTGAATTTGTCGCACAGAAAGTTGCAGGCCAAATATGTGTGACATTTCTGCGACTTTAGCTTCTAGAGCATTTTTACAACATTATACATAGGTGCTGAATACATAAAAAGCGACTGTTCAGCGGCAGACAAGTCGCATCGGCTGAAAGTAGGCCAGAATGTCAGTCCATGTTGGAGCAGGTTTAGATACAGTCTAAAGTATAGATCTCAAAGTCTGTGCACAGAATTTAGCAAGGGCCTTGCACCTTCTGATGCATCAGGTAGGTGCACAATAGCATAGCCTAACCCTCTGTACTTTGGTCTATATTGATGCGGGACATAGACAGCCAGCTGATGACCAATCCATTAGTGCAATGGATGGCTGGAAGCATTTGTCTTTGCCTTTGCAATACCACAGAAGCAATGCATGGTCAATGTACAGCAATGACACACCTGTGTGAACAGCCAGGAGACCCCCCCCATGTTATGTTACATAGTTACATAGTTAGTACGGTCGAAAAAAGACATATGTCCATCAAGTTCAACCAGGGAATTAAGGGGTAGGGGTGTGGCGCGATATTGGGGAAGGGATGAGATTTTATATTTCTTCATAAGCATTAATCTTATTTTGTCAATTAGGAACATTCAGCACCCACCCGCTATCAAGGCAGCTGCCTATCATGTCATGCCCTACCTGCACAGGTGTGCTGGCTACTCAAATGATCCAATTAAGGAGGCCATTTAGTCAGCAGCAGCAGAAGTCCTGTGCCTGGACGCTCCAACAGCGGCCAGACACAAGCAGAAGCAGAAGCAGCAGAAGCAGCAGCAGCACCACCTTTTGTTTTTTGGCTGCAGCAGCAGCAGCAAGGCCCACAGGGCTGGCTAGCTGGCTAGCCAGCAAGCAGGTAGCAATGAAAGTAGGAATCTTTCTTTTTAACCCTGTAAGGGGGTGGTGCACTGTACCCGAAGATACTGCCATATCGGGTCAATGCATAGGGCGACGGAAGCAAGCTTCGAAATCGGCCCCCGTTCTCAAAAATCCATTTAATATATGGTCCCCAGATAGGGGACGTATCAGATATTAAACTGATAAGAACAGATACTACACTTGATCTTAGCCAAAAGGCCGAGAAGCGATAACCGTGAAAGGGGCGGGCCCAACAAGGTCCCCTTCATGGGCACTATCACTGCTTGCTGTCAGGGAGGCTGCCAGACAATTTTCCATGCACACTCTGGGCTGGGGGGCAGTCAACCACCAGTACACACAGCAGAACCTAAACCCATACCATTATTGCTAAGCAGCAAGACAGGGGCCCATTGCACTCCCACGGGGCCTTTTTAAATGCAATCCATAACCCGGATTTGCCAGGAACCCTTCTTACTCCTCCTACTTGCATGTGACACTGGGCTTAGGATCTGCATAGGAAACACACACACAAGCACACACCTACCTTTGTTGCCTGCAGATGCCTCCTTGGCTGTCCCCAAACGGTATCAAACCAACACCCACGGGAAGCTGTAAGCATAGAGGACATGCCTGCACCCCATTGGACTTACCTGTGTGGGTTAAATCCGGGTTATTTGACAACCTATGGCGGTGATGGTTCTGCTCAGGCAGAGCAGTGCTGATGCTCCTCATAAAGCTGTCGCTGCTGTGAAGGTTCTAGGTGACATCACAAATCCCTATGGTTACATACACAACAAAGCTGGGTTGTTGTTGTTTACACTCTGCAAGGCCTGTGGAAGTGAGTGACATCATAGCACTGTAGTTCTGAGGGTTCTAGATGGATGCAACAATCTCCTGTTGCTTCTATGAAGGCCATAATAGACGACATCACCAAACAGCTCCATAGTCACATACACAGCAAAGGAGAGATGTTGTTTACACCTAGTGATGTCAGTGGTATTGAGTGACATCACAGCACAGTGCTAAGGCTCCTGGGCCTGGACACAGCAGCGGCTGCAATATCTCAACGGAGAATACGTTTATATATATGTGTGTGTGTGCGCGTATATATATATATATATATATATATATATATATATATATTTCTCCGCCGAAATCACTTTTAAACCCATTTCCACCTTTTTTTCCCTTCTCTTCCTCTTACTTTTTTTTCACGTTTTTTTACGTTTTTCTCCTTTTCGCCTCTTTTCTGGGCGTATTATTCTTCTTTTTCTTCTTTTTTTTCGTCTAATGCATACCCCATCAGTGCAGCAATGCTTATTCAATACCGCCAGCAGATGGAGACACTGGGGGATAATTTTCTAAGGATTTATACTGATTTTTCCTGTCTGAATTTGTCGCACAGAAAGTTGCAGGCCAAATATGTGTGACATTTCTGCGACTTTAGCTTCTAGAGCATTTTTACAACATTATACATAGGTGCTGAATACATAAAAAGCGACTGTTCAGCGGCAGACAAGTCGCATCGGCTGAAAGTAGGCCAGAATGTCAGTCCATGTTGGAGCAGGTTTAGATACAGTCTAAAGTATAGATCTCAAAGTCTGTGCACAGAATTTAGCAAGGGCCTTGCACCTTCTGATGCATCAGGTAGGTGCACAATAGCATAGCCTAACCCTCTGTACTTTGGTCTATATTGATGCGGGACATAGACAGCCAGCTGATGACCAATCCATTAGTGCAATGGATGGCTGGAAGCATTTGTCTTTGCCTTTGCAATACCACAGAAGCAATGCATGGTCAATGTACAGCAATGACACACCTGTGTGAACAGCCAGGAGACCCCCCCCATGTTATGTTACATAGTTACATAGTTAGTACGGTCGAAAAAAGACATATGTCCATCAAGTTCAACCAGGGAATTAAGGGGTAGGGGTGTGGCGCGATATTGGGGAAGGGATGAGATTTTATATTTCTTCATAAGCATTAATCTTATTTTGTCAATTAGGAACATTCAGCACCCACCCGCTATCAAGGCAGCTGCCTATCATGTCATGCCCTACCTGCACAGGTGTGCTGGCTACTCAAATGATCCAATTAAGGAGGCCATTTAGTCAGCAGCAGCAGAAGTCCTGTGCCTGGACGCTCCAACAGCGGCCAGACACAAGCAGAAGCAGAAGCAGCAGAAGCAGCAGCAGCACCACCTTTTGTTTTTTGGCTGCAGCAGCAGCAGCAAGGCCCACAGGGCTGGCTAGCTGGCTAGCCAGCAAGCAGGTAGCAATGAAAGTAGGAATCTTTCTTTTTAACCCTGTAAGGGGGTGGTGCACTGTACCCGAAGATACTGCCATATCGGGTCAATGCATAGGGCGACGGAAGCAAGCTTCGAAATCGGCCCCCGTTCTCAAAAATCCATTTAATATATGGTCCCCAGATAGGGGACGTATCAGATATTAAACTGATAAGAACAGATACTACACTTGATCTTAGCCAAAAGGCCGAGAAGCGATAACCGTGAAAGGGGCGGGCCCAACAAGGTCCCCTTCTTGCTGTCAGGGAGGCTGCCAGACAATTTTCCATGCACACTCTGGGCTGGGGGGCAGTCAACCACCAGTACACACAGCAGAACCTAAACCCATACCATTATTGCTAAGCAGCAAGACAGGGGCCCATTGCACTCCCACGGGGCCTTTTTAAATGCAATCCATAACCCGGATTTGCCAGGAACCCTTCTTACTCCTCCTACTTGCATGTGACACTGGGCTTAGGATCTGCATAGGAAACACACACACAAGCACACACCTACCTTTGTTGCCTGCAGATGCCTCCTTGGCTGTCCCCAAACGGTATCAAACCAACACCCACGGGAAGCTGTAAGCATAGAGGACATGCCTGCACCCCATTGGACTTACCTGTGTGGGTTAAATCCGGGTTATTTGACAACCTATGGCGGTGATGGTTCTGCTCAGGCAGAGCAGTGCTGATGCTCCTCATAAAGCTGTCGCTGCTGTGAAGGTTCTAGGTGACATCACAAATCCCTATGGTTACATACACAACAAAGCTGGGTTGTTGTTGTTTACACTCTGCAAGGCCTGTGGAAGTGAGTGACATCATAGCACTGTAGTTCTGAGGGTTCTAGATGGATGCAACAATCTCCTGTTGCTTCTATGAAGGCCATAATAGACGACATCACCAAACAGCTCCATAGTCACATACACAGCAAAGGAGAGATGTTGTTTACACCTAGTGATGTCAGTGGTATTGAGTGACATCACAGCACAGTGCTAAGGCTCCTGGGCCTGGACACAGCAGCGGCTGCAATATCTCAACGGAGAATACGTTTATATATATGTGTGTGTGTGCGCGTATATATATATATATATATATATATATATATATATATATATATATATATTCTCCGCCGAAATCACTTTTAAACCCATTTCCACCTTTTTTTCCCTTCTCTTCCTCTTACTTTTTTTTCACGTTTTTTTACGTTTTTCTCCTTTTCGCCTCTTTTCTGGGCGTATTATTCTTCTTTTTCTTCTTTTTTTTCGTCTAATGCATACCCCATCAGTGCAGCAATGCTTATTCAATACCGCCAGCAGATGGAGACACTGGGGGATAATTTTCTAAGGATTTATACTGATTTTTCCTGTCTGAATTTGTCGCACAGAAAGTTGCAGGCCAAATATGTGTGACATTTCTGCGACTTTAGCTTCTAGAGCATTTTTACAACATTATACATAGGTGCTGAATACATAAAAAGCGACTGTTCAGCGACAGACAAGTCGCATCGGCTGAAAGTAGGCCAGAATGTCAGTCCATGTTGGAGCAGGTTTAGATACAGTCTAAAGTATAGATCTCAAAGTCTGTGCACAGAATTTAGCAAGGGCCTCGCACCTTCTGATGCATCAGGTAGGTGCACAATAGCATAGCCTAACCCTCTGTACTTTGGTCTATATTGATGCGGGACATAGACAGCCAGCTGATGACCAATCCATTAGTGCAATGGATGGCTGGAAGCATTTGTCTTTGCCTTTGCAATACCACAGAAGCAATGCATGGTCAATGTACAGCAATGACACACCTGTGTGAACAGCCAGGAGACCCCCCCCATGTTATGTTACATAGTTACATAGTTAGTACGGTCGAAAAAAGACATATGTCCATCAAGTTCAACCAGGGAATTAAGGGGTAGGGGTGTGGCGCGATATTGGGGAAGGGATGAGATTTTATATTTCTTCATAAGCATTAATCTTATTTTGTCAATTAGGAACATTCAGCACCCACCCGCTATCAAGGCAGCTGCCTATCATGTCATGCCCTACCTGCACAGGTGTGCTGGCTACTCAAATGATCCAATTAAGGAGGCCATTTAGTCAGCAGCAGCAGAAGTCCTGTGCCTGGACGCTCCAACAGCGGCCAGACACAAGCAGAAGCAGAAGCAGCAGAAGCAGCAGCAGCACCACCTTTTGTTTTTTGGCTGCAGCAGCAGCAGCAAGGCCCACAGGGCTGGCTAGCTGGCTAGCCAGCAAGCAGGTAGCAATGAAAGTAGGAATCTTTCTTTTTAACCCTGTAAGGGGGTGGTGCACTGTACCCGAAGATACTGCCATATCGGGTCAATGCATAGGGCGACGGAAGCAAGCTTCGAAATCGGCCCCCGTTCTCAAAAATCCATTTAATATATGGTCCCCAGATAGGGGACGTATCAGATATTAAACTGATAAGAACAGATACTACACTTGATCTTAGCCAAAAGGCCGAGAAGCGATAACCGTGAAAGGGGCGGGCCCAACAAGGTCCCCTTCATGGGCACTATCACTGCTTGCTGTCAGGGAGGCTGCCAGACAATTTTCCATGCACACTCTGGGCTGGGGGGCAGTCAACCACCAGTACACACAGCAGAACCTAAACCCATACCATTATTGCTAAGCAGCAAGACAGGGGCCCATTGCACTCCCACGGGGCCTTTTTAAATGCAATCCATAACCCGGATTTGCCAGGAACCCTTCTTACTCCTCCTACTTGCATGTGACACTGGGCTTAGGATCTGCATAGGAAACACACACACAAGCACACACCTACCTTTGTTGCCTGCAGATGCCTCCTTGGCTGTCCCCAAACGGTATCAAACCAACACCCACGGGAAGCTGTAAGCATAGAGGACATGCCTGCACCCCATTGGACTTACCTGTGTGGGTTAAATCCGGGTTATTTGACAACCTATGGCGGTGATGGTTCTGCTCAGGCAGAGCAGTGCTGATGCTCCTCATAAAGCTGTCGCTGCTGTGAAGGTTCTAGGTGACATCACAAATCCCTATGGTTACATACACAACAAAGCTGGGTTGTTGTTGTTTACACTCTGCAAGGCCTGTGGAAGTGAGTGACATCATAGCACTGTAGTTCTGAGGGTTCTAGATGGATGCAACAATCTCCTGTTGCTTCTATGAAGGCCATAATAGACGACATCACCAAACAGCTCCATAGTCACATACACAGCAAAGGAGAGATGTTGTTTACACCTAGTGATGTCAGTGGTATTGAGTGACATCACAGCACAGTGCTAAGGCTCCTGGGCCTGGACACAGCAGCGGCTGCAATATCTCAACGGAGAATACGTTTATATATATGTGTGTGTGTGCGCGTATATATATATATATATATATATATATATATATATATATATATATATATATTTCTCCGCCGAAATCACTTTTAAACCCATTTCCACCTTTTTTTCCCTTCTCTTCCTCTTACTTTTTTTTCACGTTTTTTTACGTTTTTCTCCTTTTCGCCTCTTTTCTGGGCGTATTATTCTTCTTTTTCTTCTTTTTTTTCGTCTAATGCATACCCCATCAGTGCAGCAATGCTTATTCAATACCGCCAGCAGATGGAGACACTGGGGGATAATTTTCTAAGGATTTATACTGATTTTTCCTGTCTGAATTTGTCGCACAGAAAGTTGCAGGCCAAATATGTGTGACATTTCTGCGACTTTAGCTTCTAGAGCATTTTTACAACATTATACATAGGTGCTGAATACATAAAAAGCGACTGTTCAGCGACAGACAAGTCGCATCGGCTGAAAGTAGGCCAGAATGTCAGTCCATGTTGGAGCAGGTTTAGATACAGTCTAAAGTATAGATCTCAAAGTCTGTGCACAGAATTTAGCAAGGGCCTCACACCTTCTGATGCATCAGGTAGGTGCACAATAGCATAGCCTAACCCTCTGTACTTTGGTCTATATTGATGCGGGACATAGACAGCCAGCTGATGACCAATCCATTAGTGCAATGGATGGCTGGAAGCATTTGTCTTTGCCTTTGCAATACCACAGAAGCAATGCATGGTCAATGTACAGCAATGACACACCTGTGTGAACAGCCAGGAGACCCCCCCCATGTTATGTTACATAGTTACATAGTTAGTACGGTCGAAAAAAGACATATGTCCATCAAGTTCAACCAGGGAATTAAGGGGTAGGGGTGTGGCGCGATATTGGGGAAGGGATGAGATTTTATATTTCTTCATAAGCATTAATCTTATTTTGTCAATTAGGAACATTCAGCACCCACCCGCAGCACCCACCCGCTATCAAGGCAGCTGCCTATCATGTCATGCCCTACCTGCACAGGTGTGCTGGCTACTCAAATGATCCAATTAAGGAGGCCATTTAGTCAGCAGCAGCAGAAGTCCTGTGCCTGGACGCTCCAACAGCGGCCAGACACAAGCAGAAGCAGAAGCAGCAGAAGCAGCAGCAGCACCACCTTTTGTTTTTTGGCTGCAGCAGCAGCAGCAAGGCCCACAGGGCTGGCTAGCTGGCTAGCCAGCAAGCAGGTAGCAATGAAAGTAGGAATCTTTCTTTTTAACCCTGTAAGGGGGTGGTGCACTGTACCCGAAGATACTGCCATATCGGGTCAATGCATAGGGCGACGGAAGCAAGCTTCGAAATCGGCCCCCGTTCTCAAAAATCCATTTAATATATGGTCCCCAGAAGGGGACGTATCAGATATTAAACTGATAAGAACAGATACTACACTTGATCTTAGCCAAAAGGCCGAGAAGCGATAACCGTGAAAGGGGCGGGCCCAACAAGGTCCCCTTCATGGGCACTATCACTGCTTGCTGTCAGGGAGGCTGCCAGACAATTTTCCATGCACACTCTGGGCTGGGGGGCAGTCAACCACCAGTACACACAGCAGAACCTAAACCCATACCATTATTGCTAAGCAGCAAGACAGGGGCCCATTGCACTCCCACGGGGCCTTTTTAAATGCAATCCATAACCCGGATTTGCCAGGAACCCTTCTTACTCCTCCTACTTGCATGTGACACTGGGCTTAGGATCTGCATAGGAAACACACACACAAGCACACACCTACCTTTGTTGCCTGCAGATGCCTCCTTGGCTGTCCCCAAACGGTATCAAACCAACACCCACGGGAAGCTGTAAGCATAGAGGACATGCCTGCACCCCATTGGACTTACCTGTGTGGGTTAAATCCGGGTTATTTGACAACCTATGGCGGTGATGGTTCTGCTCAGGCAGAGCAGTGCTGATGCTCCTCATAAAGCTGTCGCTGCTGTGAAGGTTCTAGGTGACATCACAAATCCCTATGGTTACATACACAACAAAGCTGGGTTGTTGTTGTTTACACTCTGCAAGGCCTGTGGAAGTGAGTGACATCATAGCACTGTAGTTCTGAGGGTTCTAGATGGATGCAACAATCTCCTGTTGCTTCTATGAAGGCCATAATAGACGACATCACCAAACAGCTCCATAGTCACATACACAGCAAAGGAGAGATGTTGTTTACACCTAGTGATGTCAGTGGTATTGAGTGACATCACAGCACAGTGCTAAGGCTCCTGGGCCTGGACACAGCAGCGGCTGCAATATCTCAACGGAGAATACGTTTATATATATGTGTGTGTGTGCGCGTATATATATATATATATATATATATATATATATATATATATATATATATTCTCCGCCGAAATCACTTTTAAACCCATTTCCACCTTTTTTTCCCTTCTCTTCCTCTTACTTTTTTTTCACGTTTTTTTACGTTTTTCTCCTTTTCGCCTCTTTTCTGGGCGTATTATTCTTCTTTTTCTTCTTTTTTTTCGTCTAATGCATACCCCATCAGTGCAGCAATGCTTATTCAATACCGCCAGCAGATGGAGACACTGGGGGATAATTTTCTAAGGATTTATACTGATTTTTCCTGTCTGAATTTGTCGCACAGAAAGTTGCAGGCCAAATATGTGTGACATTTCTGCGACTTTAGCTTCTAGAGCATTTTTACAACATTATACATAGGTGCTGAATACATAAAAAGCGACTGTTCAGCGACAGACAAGTCGCATCGGCTGAAAGTAGGCCAGAATGTCAGTCCATGTTGGAGCAGGTTTAGATACAGTCTAAAGTATAGATCTCAAAGTCTGTGCACAGAATTTAGCAAGGGCCTCGCACCTTCTGATGCATCAGGTAGGTGCACAATAGCATAGCCTAACCCTCTGTACTTTGGTCTATATTGATGCGGGACATAGACAGCCAGCTGATGACCAATCCATTAGTGCAATGGATGGCTGGAAGCATTTGTCTTTGCCTTTGCAATACCACAGAAGCAATGCATGGTCAATGTACAGCAATGACACACCTGTGTGAACAGCCAGGAGACCCCCCCCATGTTATGTTACATAGTTACATAGTTAGTACGGTCGAAAAAAGACATATGTCCATCAAGTTCAACCAGGGAATTAAGGGGTAGGGGTGTGGCGCGATATTGGGGAAGGGATGAGATTTTATATTTCTTCATAAGCATTAATCTTATTTTGTCAATTAGGAACATTCAGCACCCACCCGCTATCAAGGCAGCTGCCTATCATGTCATGCCCTACCTGCACAGGTGTGCTGGCTACTCAAATGATCCAATTAAGGAGGCCATTTAGTCAGCAGCAGCAGAAGTCCTGTGCCTGGACGCTCCAACAGCGGCCAGACACAAGCAGAAGCAGCAGCAGCACCACCTTTTGTTTTTTGGCTGCAGCAGCAGCAGCAAGGCCCACAGGGCTGGCTAGCTGGCTAGCCAGCAAGCAGGTAGCAATGAAAGTAGGAATCTTTCTTTTTAACCCTGTAAGGGGGTGGTGCACTGTACCCGAAGATACTGCCATATCGGGTCAATGCATAGGGCGACGGAAGCAAGCTTCGAAATCGGCCCCCGTTCTCAAAAATCCATTTAATATATGGTCCCCAGATAGGGGACGTATCAGATATTAAACTGATAAGAACAGATACTACACTTGATCTTAGCCAAAAGGCCGAGAAGCGATAACCGTGAAAGGGGCGGGCCCAACAAGGTCCCCTTCATGGGCACTATCACTGCTTGCTGTCAGGGAGGCTGCCAGACAATTTTCCATGCACACTCTGGGCTGGGGGGCAGTCAACCACCAGTACACACAGCAGAACCTAAACCCATACCATTATTGCTAAGCAGCAAGACAGGGGCCCATTGCACTCCCACGGGGCCTTTTTAAATGCAATCCATAACCCGGATTTGCCAGGAACCCTTCTTACTCCTCCTACTTGCATGTGACACTGGGCTTAGGATCTGCATAGGAAACACACACACAAGCACACACCTACCTTTGTTGCCTGCAGATGCCTCCTTGGCTGTCCCCAAACGGTATCAAACCAACACCCACGGGAAGCTGTAAGCATAGAGGACATGCCTGCACCCCATTGGACTTACCTGTGTGGGTTAAATCCGGGTTATTTGACAACCTATGGCGGTGATGGTTCTGCTCAGGCAGAGCAGTGCTGATGCTCCTCATAAAGCTGTCGCTGCTGTGAAGGTTCTAGGTGACATCACAAATCCCTATGGTTACATACACAACAAAGCTGGGTTGTTGTTGTTTACACTCTGCAAGGCCTGTGGAAGTGAGTGACATCATAGCACTGTAGTTCTGAGGGTTCTAGATGGATGCAACAATCTCCTGTTGCTTCTATGAAGGCCATAATAGACGACATCACCAAACAGCTCCATAGTCACATACACAGCAAAGGAGAGATGTTGTTTACACCTAGTGATGTCAGTGGTATTGAGTGACATCACAGCACAGTGCTAAGGCTCCTGGGCCTGGACACAGCAGCGGCTGCAATATCTCAACGGAGAATACGTTTATATATATGTGTGTGTGTGCGCGTATATATATATATATATATATATATATATATATATATATATATATATATATTTCTCCGCCGAAATCACTTTTAAACCCATTTCCACCTTTTTTTCCCTTCTCTTCCTCTTACTTTTTTTTCACGTTTTTTTACGTTTTTCTCCTTTTCGCCTCTTTTCTGGGCGTATTATTCTTCTTTTTCTTCTTTTTTTTCGTCTAATGCATACCCCATCAGTGCAGCAATGCTTATTCAATACCGCCAGCAGATGGAGACACTGGGGGATAATTTTCTAAGGATTTATACTGATTTTTCCTGTCTGAATTTGTCGCACAGAAAGTTGCAGGCCAAATATGTGTGACATTTCTGCGACTTTAGCTTCTAGAGCATTTTTACAACATTATACATAGGTGCTGAATACATAAAAAGCGACTGTTCAGCGACAGACAAGTCGCATCGGCTGAAAGTAGGCCAGAATGTCAGTCCATGTTGGAGCAGGTTTAGATACAGTCTAAAGTATAGATCTCAAAGTCTGTGCACAGAATTTAGCAAGGGCCTCGCACCTTCTGATGCATCAGGTAGGTGCACAATAGCATAGCCTAACCCTCTGTACTTTGGTCTATATTGATGCGGGACATAGACAGCCAGCTGATGACCAATCCATTAGTGCAATGGATGGCTGGAAGCATTTGTCTTTGCCTTTGCAATACCACAGAAGCAATGCATGGTCAATGTACAGCAATGACACACCTGTGTGAACAGCCAGGAGACCCCCCCCATGTTATGTTACATAGTTACATAGTTAGTACGGTCGAAAAAAGACATATGTCCATCAAGTTCAACCAGGGAATTAAGGGGTAGGGGTGTGGCGCGATATTGGGGAAGGGATGAGATTTTATATTTCTTCATAAGCATTAATCTTATTTTGTCAATTAGGAACATTCAGCACCCACCCGCTATCAAGGCAGCTGCCTATCATGTCATGCCCTACCTGCACAGGTGTGCTGGCTACTCAAATGATCCAATTAAGGAGGCCATTTAGTCAGCAGCAGCAGAAGTCCTGTGCCTGGACGCTCCAACAGCGGCCAGACACAAGCAGAAGCAGAAGCAGCAGAAGCAGCAGCAGCACCACCTTTTGTTTTTTGGCTGCAGCAGCAGCAGCAAGGCCCACAGGGCTGGCTAGCTGGCTAGCCAGCAAGCAGGTAGCAATGAAAGTAGGAATCTTTCTTTTTAACCCTGTAAGGGGGTGGTGCACTGTACCCGAAGATACTGCCATATCGGGTCAATGCATAGGGCGACGGAAGCAAGCTTCGAAATCGGCCCCCGTTCTCAAAAATCCATTTAATATATGGTCCCCAGATAGGGGACGTATCAGATATTAAACTGATAAGAACAGATACTACACTTGATCTTAGCCAAAAGGCCGAGAAGCGATAACCGTGAAAGGGGCGGGCCCAACAAGGTCCCCTTCATGGGCACTATCACTGCTTGCTGTCAGGGAGGCTGCCAGACAATTTTCCATGCACACTCTGGGCTGGGGGGCAGTCAACCACCAGTACACACAGCAGAACCTAAACCCATACCATTATTGCTAAGCAGCAAGACAGGGGCCCATTGCACTCCCACGGGGCCTTTTTAAATGCAATCCATAACCCGGATTTGCCAGGAACCCTTCTTACTCCTCCTACTTGCATGTGACACTGGGCTTAGGATCTGCATAGGAAACACACACACAAGCACACACCTACCTTTGTTGCCTGCAGATGCCTCCTTGGCTGTCCCCAAACGGTATCAAACCAACACCCACGGGAAGCTGTAAGCATAGAGGACATGCCTGCACCCCATTGGACTTACCTGTGTGCGTTAAATCCGGGTTATTTGACAACCTATGGCGGTGATGGTTCTGCTCAGGCAGAGCAGTGCTGATGCTCCTCATAAAGCTGTCGCTGCTGTGAAGGTTCTAGGTGACATCACAAATCCCTATGGTTACATACACAACAAAGCTGGGTTGTTGTTGTTTACACTCTGCAAGGCCTGTGGAAGTGAGTGACATCATAGCACTGTAGTTCTGAGGGTTCTAGATGGATGCAACAATCTCCTGTTGCTTCTATGAAGGCCATAATAGACGACATCACCAAACAGCTCCATAGTCACATACACAGCAAAGGAGAGATGTTGTTTACACCTAGTGATGTCAGTGGTATTGAGTGACATCACAGCACAGTGCTAAGGCTCCTGGGCCTGGACACAGCAGCGGCTGCAATATCTCAACGGAGAATACGTTTATATATATGTGTGTGTGTGCGCGTATATATATATATATATATATATATATATATATATATATATATATTCTCCGCCGAAATCACTTTTAAACCCATTTCCACCTTTTTTTCCCTTCTCTTCCTCTTACTTTTTTTTCACGTTTTTTTACGTTTTTCTCCTTTTCGCCTCTTTTCTGGGCGTATTATTCTTCTTTTTCTTCTTTTTTTTCGTCTAATGCATACCCCATCAGTGCAGCAATGCTTATTCAATACCGCCAGCAGATGGAGACACTGGGGGATAATTTTCTAAGGATTTATACTGATTTTTCCTGTCTGAATTTGTCGCACAGAAAGTTGCAGGCCAAATATGTGTGACATTTCTGCGACTTTAGCTTCTAGAGCATTTTTACAACATTATACATAGGTGCTGAATACATAAAAAGCGACTGTTCAGCGACAGACAAGTCGCATCGGCTGAAAGTAGGCCAGAATGTCAGTCCATGTTGGAGCAGGTTTAGATACAGTCTAAAGTATAGATCTCAAAGTCTGTGCACAGAATTTAGCAAGGGCCTCGCACCTTCTGATGCATCAGGTAGGTGCACAATAGCATAGCCTAACCCTCTGTACTTTGGTCTATATTGATGCGGGACATAGACAGCCAGCTGATGACCAATCCATTAGTGCAATGGATGGCTGGAAGCATTTGTCTTTGCCTTTGCAATACCACAGAAGCAATGCATGGTCAATGTACAGCAATGACACACCTGTGTGAACAGCCAGGAGACCCCCCCCATGTTATGTTACATAGTTACATAGTTAGTACGGTCGAAAAAAGACATATGTCCATCAAGTTCAACCAGGGAATTAAGGGGTAGGGGTGTGGCGCGATATTGGGGAAGGGATGAGATTTTATATTTCTTCATAAGCATTAATCTTATTTTGTCAATTAGGAACATTCAGCACCCACCCGCTATCAAGGCAGCTGCCTATCATGTCATGCCCTACCTGCACAGGTGTGCTGGCTACTCAAATGATCCAATTAAGGAGGCCATTTAGTCAGCAGCAGCAGAAGTCCTGTGCCTGGACGCTCCAACAGCGGCCAGACACAAGCAGAAGCAGAAGCAGCAGAAGCAGCAGCAGCACCACCTTTGTTTTTTGGCTGCAGCAGCAGCAGCAAGGCCCACAGGGCTGGCTAGCTGGCTAGCCAGCAAGCAGGTAGCAATGAAAGTAGGAATCTTTCTTTTTAACCCTGTAAGGGGGTGGTGCACTGTACCCGAAGATACTGCCATATCGGGTCAATGCATAGGGCGACGGAAGCAAGCTTCGAAATCGGCCCCCGTTCTCAAAAATCCATTTAATATATGGTCCCCAGATAGGGGACGTATCAGATATTAAACTGATAAGAACAGATACTACACTTGATCTTAGCCAAAAGGCCGAGAAGCGATAACCGTGAAAGGGGCGGGCCCAACAAGGTCCCCTTCATGGGCACTATCACTGCTTGCTGTCAGGGAGGCTGCCAGACAATTTTCCATGCACACTCTGGGCTGGGGGGCAGTCAACCACCAGTACACACAGCAGAACCTAAACCCATACCATTATTGCTAAGCAGCAAGACAGGGGTCCATTGCACTCCCACGGGGCCTTTTTAAATGCAATCCATAACCCGGATTTGCCAGGAACCCTTCTTACTCCTCCTACTTGCATGTGACACTGGGCTTAGGATCTGCATAGGAAACACACACACAAGCACACACCTACCTTTGTTGCCTGCAGATGCCTCCTTGGCTGTCCCCAAACGGTATCAAACCAACACCCACGGGAAGCTGTAAGCATAGAGGACATGCCTGCACCCCATTGGACTTACCTGTGTGGGTTAAATCCGGGTTATTTGACAACCTATGGCGGTGATGGTTCTGCTCAGGCAGAGCAGTGCTGATGCTCCTCATAAAGCTGTCGCTGCTGTGAAGGTTCTAGGTGACATCACAAATCCCTATGGTTACATACACAACAAAGCTGGGTTGTTGTTGTTTACACTCTGCAAGGCCTGTGGAAGTGAGTGACATCATAGCACTGTAGTTCTGAGGGTTCTAGATGGATGCAACAATCTCCTGTTGCTTCTATGAAGGCCATAATAGACGACATCACCAAACAGCTCCATAGTCACATACACAGCAAAGGAGAGATGTTGTTTACACCTAGTGATGTCAGTGGTATTGAGTGACATCACAGCACAGTGCTAAGGCTCCTGGGCCTGGACACAGCAGCGGCTGCAATATCTCAACGGAGAATACGTTTATATATATGTGTGTGTGTGCGCGTATATATATATATATATATATATATATATATATATATATATATATATATTTCTCCGCCGAAATCACTTTTAAACCCATTTCCACCTTTTTTTCCCTTCTCTTCCTCTTACTTTTTTTTCACGTTTTTTTACGTTTTTCTCCTTTTCGCCTCTTTTCTGGGCGTATTATTCTTCTTTTTCTTCTTTTTTTTCGTCTAATGCATACCCCATCAGTGCAGCAATGCTTATTCAATACCGCCAGCAGATGGAGACACTGGGGGATAATTTTCTAAGGATTTATACTGATTTTTCCTGTCTGAATTTGTCGCACAGAAAGTTGCAGGCCAAATATGTGTGACATTTCTGCGACTTTAGCTTCTAGAGCATTTTTACAACATTATACATAGGTGCTGAATACATAAAAAGCGACTGTTCAGCGACAGACAAGTCGCATCGGCTGAAAGTAGGCCAGAATGTCAGTCCATGTTGGAGCAGGTTTAGATACAGTCTAAAGTATAGATCTCAAAGTCTGTGCACAGAATTTAGCAAGGGCCTCGCACCTTCTGATGCATCAGGTAGGTGCACAATAGCATAGCCTAACCCTCTGTACTTTGGTCTATATTGATGCGGGACATAGACAGCCAGCTGATGACCAATCCATTAGTGCAATGGATGGCTGGAAGCATTTGTCTTTGCCTTTGCAATACCACAGAAGCAATGCATGGTCAATGTACAGCAATGACACACCTGTGTGAACAGCCAGGAGACCCCCCCCATGTTATGTTACATAGTTACATAGTTAGTACGGTCGAAAAAAGACATATGTCCATCAAGTTCAACCAGGGAATTAAGGGGTAGGGGTGTGGCGCGATATTGGGGAAGGGATGAGATTTTATATTTCTTCATAAGCATTAATCTTATTTTGTCAATTAGGAACATTCAGCACCCACCCGCTATCAAGGCAGCTGCCTATCATGTCATGCCCTACCTGCACAGGTGTGCTGGCTACTCAAATGATCCAATTAAGGAGGCCATTTAGTCAGCAGCAGCAGAAGTCCTGTGCCTGGACGCTCCAACAGCGGCCAGACACAAGCAGAAGCAGAAGCAGCAGAAGCAGCAGCAGCACCACCTTTTGTTTTTTGGCTGCAGCAGCAGCAGCAAGGCCCACAGGGCTGGCTAGCTGGCAAGCAGGTAGCAATGAAAGTAGGAATCTTTCTTTTTAACCCTGTAAGGGGGTGGTGCACTGTACCCGAAGATACTGCCATATCGGGTCAATGCATAGGGCGACGGAAGCAAGCTTCGAAATCGGCCCCCGTTCTCAAAAATCCATTTAATATATGGTCCCCAGATAGGGGACGTATCAGATATTAAACTGATAAGAACAGATACTACACTTGATCTTAGCCAAAAGGCCGAGAAGCGATAACCGTGAAAGGGGCGGGCCCAACAAGGTCCCCTTCATGGGCACTATCACTGCTTGCTGTCAGGGAGGCTGCCAGACAATTTTCCATGCACACTCTGGGCTGGGGGGCAGTCAACCACCAGTACACACAGCAGAACCTAAACCCATAC
The DNA here is from genome assembly GCF_029499605.1 of Hyla sarda. NCBI lineage: Eukaryota > Metazoa > Chordata > Amphibia > Anura > Hylidae > Hyla > Hyla sarda. The sequence goes on along the minus strand of NW_026610948.1, from coordinate 19,111 downwards.
CATTATTGCTAAGCAGCAAGACAGGGGCCCATTGCACTCCCACGGGGCCTTTTTAAATGCAATCCATAACCCGGATTTGCCAGGAACCCTTCTTACTCCTCCTACTTGCATGTGACACTGGGCTTAGGATCTGCATAGGAAACACACACACAAGCACACACCTACCTTTGTTGCCTGCAGATGCCTCCTTGGCTGTCCCCAAACGGTATCAAACCAACACCCACGGGAAGCTGTAAGCATAGAGGACATGCCTGCACCCCATTGGACTTACCTGTGTGGGTTAAATCCGGGTTATTTGACAACCTATGGCGGTGATGGTTCTGCTCAGGCAGAGCAGTGCTGATGCTCCTCATAAAGCTGTCGCTGCTGTGAAGGTTCTAGGTGACATCACAAATCCCTATGGTTACATACACAACAAAGCTGGGTTGTTGTTGTTTACACTCTGCAAGGCCTGTGGAAGTGAGTGACATCATAGCACTGTAGTTCTGAGGGTTCTAGATGGATGCAACAATCTCCTGTTGCTTCTATGAAGGCCATAATAGACGACATCACCAAACAGCTCCATAGTCACATACACAGCAAAGGAGAGATGTTGTTTACACCTAGTGATGTCAGTGGTATTGAGTGACATCACAGCACAGTGCTAAGGCTCCTGGGCCTGGACACAGCAGCGGCTGCAATATCTCAACGGAGAATACGTTTATATATATGTGTGTGTGTGCGCGTATATATATATATATATATATATATATATATATATATATATATATTTCTCCGCCGAAATCACTTTTAAACCCATTTCCACCTTTTTTTCCCTTCTCTTCCTCTTACTTTTTTTTCACGTTTTTTTACGTTTTTCTCCTTTTCGCCTCTTTTCTGGGCGTATTATTCTTCTTTTTCTTCTTTTTTTTTGTCTAATGCATACCCCATCAGTGCAGCAATGCTTATTCAATACCGCCAGCAGATGGAGACACTGGGGGATAATTTTCTAAGGATTTATACAGATTTTTCCTGTCTGAATTTGTCGCACAGAAAGTTGCAGGCCAAATATGTGTGACATTTCTGCGACTTTAGCTTCTAGAGCATTTTTACAACATTATACATAGGTGCTGAATACATAAAAAGCGACTGTTCAGCGACAGACAAGTCGCATCGGCTGAAAGTAGGCCAGAATGTCAGTCCATGTTGGAGCAGGTTTAGATACAGTCTAAAGTATAGATCTCAAAGTCTGTGCACAGAATTTAGCAAGGGCCTCGCACCTTCTGATGCATCAGGTAGGTGCACAATAGCATAGCCTAACCCTCTGTACTTTGGTCTATATTGATGCGGGACATAGACAGCCAGCTGATGACCAATCCATTAGTGCAATGGATGGCTGGAAGCATTTGTCTTTGCCTTTGCAATACCACAGAAGCAATGCATGGTCAATGTACAGCAATGACACACCTGTGTGAACAGCCAGGAGACCCCCCCCATGTTATGTTACATAGTTACATAGTTAGTACGGTCGAAAAAAGACATATGTCCATCAAGTTCAACCAGGGAATTAAGGGGTAGGGGTGTGGCGCGATATTGGGGAAGGGATGAGATTTTATATTTCTTCATAAGCATTAATCTTATTTTGTCAATTAGGAACATTCAGCACCCACCCGCTATCAAGGCAGCTGCCTATCATGTCATGCCCTACCTGCACAGGTGTGCTGGCTACTCAAATGATCCAATTAAGGAGGCCATTTAGTCAGCAGCAGCAGAAGTCCTGTGCCTGGACGCTCCAACAGCGGCCAGACACAAGCAGAAGCAGAAGCAGCAGAAGCAGCAGCAGCACCACCTTTTGTTTTTTGGCTGCAGCAGCAGCAGCAAGGCCCACAGGGCTGGCTAGCTGGCTAGCCAGCAAGCAGGTAGCAATGAAAGTAGGAATCTTTCTTTTTAACCCTGTAAGGGGGTGGTGCACTGTACCCGAAGATACTGCCATATCGGGTCAATGCATAGGGCGACGGAAGCAAGCTTCGAAATCGGCCCCCGTTCTCAAAAATCCATTTAATATATGGTCCCCAGATAGGGGACGTATCAGATATTAAACTGATAAGAACAGATACTACACTTGATCTTAGCCAAAAGGCCGAGAAGCGATAACCGTGAAAGGGGCGGGCCCAACAAGGTCCCCTTCATGGGCACTATCACTGCTTGCTGTCAGGGAGGCTGCCAGACAATTTTCCATGCACACTCTGGGCTGGGGGGCAGTCAACCACCAGTACACACAGCAGAACCTAAACCCATACCATTATTGCTAAGCAGCAAGACAGGGGCCCATTGCACTCCCACGGGGCCTTTTTAAATGCAATCCATAACCCGGATTTGCCAGGAACCCTTCTTACTCCTCCTACTTGCATGTGACACTGGGCTTAGGATCTGCATAGGAAACACACATACAAGCACACACCTACCTTTGTTGCCTGCAGATGCCTCCTTGGCTGTCCCCAAACGGTATCAAACCAACACCCACGGGAAGCTGTAAGCATAGAGGACATGCCTGCACCCCATTGGACTTACCTGTGTGGGTTAAATCCGGGTTATTTGACAACCTATGGCGGTGATGGTTCTGCTCAGGCAGAGCAGTGCTGATGCTCCTCATAAAGCTGTCGCTGCTGTGAAGGTTCTAGGTGACATCACAAATCCCTATGGTTACATACACAACAAAGCTGGGTTGTTGTTGTTTACACTCTGCAAGGCCTGTGGAAGTGAGTGACATCATAGCACTGTAGTTCTGAGGGTTCTAGATGGATGCAACAATCTCCTGTTGCTTCTATGAAGGCCATAATAGACGACATCACCAAACAGCTCCATAGTCACATACACAGCAAAGGAGAGATGTTGTTTACACCTAGTGATGTCAGTGGTATTGAGTGACATCACAGCACAGTGCTAAGGCTCCTGGGCCTGGACACAGCAGCGGCTGCAATATCTCAACGGAGAATACGTTTATATATATGTGTGTGTGTGCGCGTATATATATATATATATATATATATATATATATATATATATTTCTCCGCCGAAATCACTTTTAAACCCATTTCCACCTTTTTTTCCCTTCTCTTCCTCTTACTTTTTTTTCACGTTTTTTTACGTTTTTCTCCTTTTCGCCTCTTTTCTGGGCGTATTATTCTTCTTTTTCTTCTTTTTTTTCGTCTAATGCATACCCCATCAGTGCAGCAATGCTTATTCAATACCGCCAGCAGATGGAGACACTGGGGGATAATTTTCTAAGGATTTATACTGATTTTTCCTGTCTGAATTTGTCGCACAGAAAGTTGCAGGCCAAATATGTGTGACATTTCTGCGACTTTAGCTTCTAGAGCATTTTTACAACATTATACATAGGTGCTGAAAACATAAAAAGCGACTGTTCAGCGACAGACAAGTCGCATCGGCTGAAAGTAGGCCAGAATGTCAGTCCATGTTGGAGCAGGTTTAGATACAGTCTAAAGTATAGATCTCAAAGTCTGTGCACAGAATTTAGCAAGGGCCTCGCACCTTCTGATGCATCAGGTAGGTGCACAATAGCATAGCCTAACCCTCTGTACTTTGGTCTATATTGATGCGGGACATAGACAGCCAGCTGATGACCAATCCATTAGTGCAATGGATGGCTGGAAGCATTTGTCTTTGCCTTTGCAATACCACAGAAGCAATGCATGGTCAATGTACAGCAATGACACACCTGTGTGAACAGCCAGGAGACCCCCCCCATGTTATGTTACATAGTTACATAGTTAGTACGGTCGAAAAAAGACATATGTCCATCAAGTTCAACCAGGGAATTAAGGGGTAGGGGTGTGGCGCGATATTGGGGAAGGGATGAGATTTTATATTTCTTCATAAGCATTAATCTTATTTTGTCAATTAGGAACATTCAGCACCCACCCGCTATCAAGGCAGCTGCCTATCATGTCATGCCCTACCTGCACAGGTGTGCTGGCTACTCAAATGATCCAATTAAGGAGGCCATTTAGTCAGCAGCAGCAGAAGTCCTGTGCCTGGACGCTCCAACAGCGGCCAGACACAAGCAGAAGCAGAAGCAGCAGAAGCAGCAGCAGCACCACCTTTTGTTTTTTGGCTGCAGCAGCAGCAGCAAGGCCCACAGGGCTGGCTAGCTGGCTAGCCAGCAAGCAGGTAGCAATGAAAGTAGGAATCTTTCTTTTTAACCCTGTAAGGGGGTGGTGCACTGTACCCGAAGATACTGCCATATCGGGTCAATGCATAGGGCGACGGAAGCAAGCTTCGAAATCGGCCCCCGTTCTCAAAAATCCATTTAATATATGGTCCCCAGATAGGGGACGTATCAGATATTAAACTGATAAGAACAGATACTACACTTGATCTTAGCCAAAAGGCCGAGAAGCGATAACCGTGAAAGGGGCGGGCCCAACAAGGTCCCCTTCATGGGCACTATCACTGCTTGCTGTCAGGGAGGCTGCCAGACAATTTTCCATGCACACTCTGGGCTGGGGGGCAGTCAACCACCAGTACACACAGCAGAACCTAAACCCATACCATTATTGCTAAGCAGCAAGACAGGGGCCCATTGCACTCCCACGGGGCCTTTTTAAATGCAATCCATAACCCGGATTTGCCAGGAACCCTTCTTACTCCTCCTACTTGCATGTGACACTGGGCTTAGGATCTGCATAGGAAACACACACACAAGCACACACCTACCTTTGTTGCCTGCAGATGCCTCCTTGGCTGTCCCCAAACGGTATCAAACCAACACCCACGGGAAGCTGTAAGCATAGAGGACATGCCTGCACCCCATTGGACTTACCTGTGTGGGTTAAATCCGGGTTATTTGACAACCTATGGCGGTGATGGTTCTGCTCAGGCAGAGCAGTGCTGATGCTCCTCATAAAGCTGTCGCTGCTGTGAAGGTTCTAGGTGACATCACAAATCCCTATGGTTACATACACAACAAAGCTGGGTTGTTGTTGTTTACACTCTGCAAGGCCTGTGGAAGTGAGTGACATCATAGCACTGTAGTTCTGAGGGTTCTAGATGGATGCAACAATCTCCTGTTGCTTCTATGAAGGCCATAATAGACGACATCACCAAACAGCTCCATAGTCACATACACAGCAAAGGAGAGATGTTGTTTACACCTAGTGATGTCAGTGGTATTGAGTGACATCACAGCACAGTGCTAAGGCTCCTGGGCCTGGACACAGCAGCGGCTGCAATATCTCAACGGAGAATACGTTTATATATATGTGTGTGTGTGCGCGTATATATATATATATATATATATATATATATATATATATATATATATATATTTCTCCGCCGAAATCACTTTTAAACCCATTTCCACCTTTTTTTCCCTTCTCTTCCTCTTACTTTTTTTTCACGTTTTTTTACGTTTTTCTCCTTTTCGCCTCTTTTCTGGGCGTATTATTCTTCTTTTTCTTCTTTTTTTTCGTCTAATGCATACCCCATCAGTGCAGCAATGCTTATTCAATACCGCCAGCAGATGGAGACACTGGGGGATAATTTTCTAAGGATTTATACTGATTTTTCCTGTCTGAATTTGTCGCACAGAAAGTTGCAGGCCAAATATGTGTGACATTTCTGCGACTTTAGCTTCTAGAGCATTTTTACAACATTATACATAGGTGCTGAATACATAAAAAGCGACTGTTCAGCGACAGACAAGTCGCATCGGCTGAAAGTAGGCCAGAATGTCAGTCCATGTTGGAGCAGGTTTAGATACAGTCTAAAGTATAGATCTCAAAGTCTGTGCACAGAATTTAGCAAGGGCCTCGCACCTTCTGATGCATCAGGTAGGTGCACAATAGCATAGCCTAACCCTCTGTACTTTGGTCTATATTGATGCGGGACATAGACAGCCAGCTGATGACCAATCCATTAGTGCAATGGATGGCTGGAAGCATTTGTCTTTGCCTTTGCAATACCACAGAAGCAATGCATGGTCAATGTACAGCAATGACACACCTGTGTGAACAGCCAGGAGACCCCCCCCATGTTATGTTACATAGTTACATAGTTAGTACGGTCGAAAAAAGACATATGTCCATCAAGTTCAACCAGGGAATTAAGGGGTAGGGGTGTGGCGCGATATTGGGGAAGGGATGAGATTTTATATTTCTTCATAAGCATTAATCTTATTTTGTCAATTAGGAACATTCAGCACCCACCCGCTATCAAGGCAGCTGCCTATCATGTCATGCCCTACCTGCACAGGTGTGCTGGCTACTCAAATGATCCAATTAAGGAGGCCATTTAGTCAGCAGCAGCAGAAGTCCTGTGCCTGGACGCTCCAACAGCGGCCAGACACAAGCAGAAGCAGAAGCAGCAGAAGCAGCAGCAGCACCACCTTTTGTTTTTTGGCTGCAGCAGCAGCAGCAAGGCCCACAGGGCTGGCTAGCTGGCTAGCCAGCAAGCAGGTAGCAATGAAAGTAGGAATCTTTCTTTTTAACCCTGTAAGGGGGTGGTGCACTGTACCCGAAGATACTGCCATATCGGGTCAATGCATAGGGCGACGGAAGCAAGCTTCGAAATCGGCCCCCGTTCTCAAAAATCCATTTAATATATGGTCCCCAGATAGGGGACGTATCAGATATTAAACTGATAAGAACAGATACTACACTTGATCTTAGCCAAAAGGCCGAGAAGCGATAACCGTGAAAGGGGCGGGCCCAACAAGGTCCCCTTCATGGGCACTATCACTGCTTGCTGTCAGGGAGGCTGCCAGACAATTTTCCATGCACACTCTGGGCTGGGGGGCAGTCAACCACCAGTACACACAGCAGAACCTAAACCCATACCATTATTGCTAAGCAGCAAGACAGGGGCCCATTGCACTCCCACGGGGCCTTTTTAAATGCAATCCATAACCCGGATTTGCCAGGAACCCTTCTTACTCCTCCTACTTGCATGTGACACTGGGCTTAGGATCTGCATAGGAAACACACACACAAGCACACACCTACCTTTGTTGCCTGCAGATGCCTCCTTGGCTGTCCCCAAACGGTATCAAACCAACACCCACGGGAAGCTGTAAGCATAGAGGACATGCCTGCACCCCATTGGACTTACCTGTGTGGGTTAAATCCGGGTTATTTGACAACCTATGGCGGTGATGGTTCTGCTCAGGCAGAGCAGTGCTGATGCTCCTCATAAAGCTGTCGCTGCTGTGAAGGTTCTAGGTGACATCACAAATCCCTATGGTTACATACACAACAAAGCTGGGTTGTTGTTGTTTACACTCTGCAAGGCCTGTGGAAGTGAGTGACATCATAGCACTGTAGTTCTGAGGGTTCTAGATGGATGCAACAATCTCCTGTTGCTTCTATGAAGGCCATAATAGACGACATCACCAAACAGCTCCATAGTCACATACACAGCAAAGGAGAGATGTTGTTTACACCTAGTGATGTCAGTGGTATTGAGTGACATCACAGCACAGTGCTAAGGCTCCTGGGCCTGGACACAGCAGCGGCTGCAATATCTCAACGGAGAATACGTTTATATATATGTGTGTGTGTGCGCGTATATATATATATATATATATATATATATATATATATATATATATATTTCTCCGCCGAAATCACTTTTAAACCCATTTCCACCTTTTTTTCCCTTCTCTTCCTCTTACTTTTTTTTCACGTTTTTTTACGTTTTTCTCCTTTTCGCCTCTTTTCTGGGCGTATTATTCTTCTTTTTCTTCTTTTTTTTCGTCTAATGCATACCCCATCAGTGCAGCAATGCTTATTCAATACCGCCAGCAGATGGAGACACTGGGGGATAATTTTCTAAGGATTTATACTGATTTTTCCTGTCTGAATTTGTCGCACAGAAAGTTGCAGGCCAAATATGTGTGACATTTCTGCGACTTTAGCTTCTAGAGCATTTTTACAACATTATACATAGGTGCTGAATACATAAAAAGCGACTGTTCAGCGACAGACAAGTCGCATCGGCTGAAAGTAGGCCAGAATGTCAGTCCATGTTGGAGCAGGTTTAGATACAGTCTAAAGTATAGATCTCAAAGTCTGTGCACAGAATTTAGCAAGGGCCTCGCACCTTCTGATGCATCAGGTAGGTGCACAATAGCATAGCCTAACCCTCTGTACTTTGGTCTATATTGATGCGGGACATAGACAGCCAGCTGATGACCAATCCATTAGTGCAATGGATGGCTGGAAGCATTTGTCTTTGCCTTTGCAATACCACAGAAGCAATGCATGGTCAATGTACAGCAATGACACACCTGTGTGAACAGCCAGGAGACCCCCCCCATGTTATGTTACATAGTTACATAGTTAGTACGGTCGAAAAAAGACATATGTCCATCAAGTTCAACCAGGGAATTAAGGGGTAGGGGTGTGGCGCGATATTGGGGAAGGGATGAGATTTTATATTTCTTCATAAGCATTAATCTTATTTTGTCAATTAGGAACATTCAGCACCCACCCGCTATCAAGGCAGCTGCCTATCATGTCATGCCCTACCTGCACAGGTGTGCTGGCTACTCAAATGATCCAATTAAGGAGGCCATTTAGTCAGCAGCAGCAGAAGTCCTGTGCCTGGACGCTCCAACAGCGGCCAGACACAAGCAGAAGCAGAAGCAGCAGAAGCAGCAGCAGCACCACCTTTTGTTTTTTGGCTGCAGCAGCAGCAGCAAGGCCCACAGGGCTGGCTAGCTGGCTAGCCAGCAAGCAGGTAGCAATGAAAGTAGGAATCTTTCTTTTTAACCCTGTAAGGGGGTGGTGCACTGTACCCGAAGATACTGCCATATCGGGTCAATGCATAGGGCGACGGAAGCAAGCTTCGAAATCGGCCCCCGTTCTCAAAAATCCATTTAATATATGGTCCCCAGATAGGGGACGTATCAGATATTAAACTGATAAGAACAGATACTACACTTGATCTTAGCCAAAAGGCCGAGAAGCGATAACCGTGAAAGGGGCGGGCCCAACAAGGTCCCCTTCATGGGCACTATCACTGCTTGCTGTCAGGGAGGCTGCCAGACAATTTTCCATGCACACTCTGGGCTGGGGGGCAGTCAACCACCAGTACACACAGCAGAACCTAAACCCATACCATTATTGCTAAGCAGCAAGACAGGGGCCCATTGCACTCCCACGGGGCCTTTTTAAATGCAATCCATAACCCGGATTTGCCAGGAACCCTTCTTACTCCTCCTACTTGCATGTGACACTGGGCTTAGGATCTGCATAGGAAACACACACACAAGCACACACCTACCTTTGTTGCCTGCAGATGCCTCCTTGGCTGTCCCCAAACGGTATCAAACCAACACCCACGGGAAGCTGTAAGCATAGAGGACATGCCTGCACCCCATTGGACTTACCTGTGTGGGTTAAATCCGGGTTATTTGACAACCTATGGCGGTGATGGTTCTGCTCAGGCAGAGCAGTGCTGATGCTCCTCATAAAGCTGTCGCTGCTGTGAAGGTTCTAGGTGACATCACAAATCCCTATGGTTACATACACAACAAAGCTGGGTTGTTGTTGTTTACACTCTGCAAGGCCTGTGGAAGTGAGTGACATCATAGCACTGTAGTTCTGAGGGTTCTAGATGGATGCAACAATCTCCTGTTGCTTCTATGAAGGCCATAATAGACGACATCACCAAACAGCTCCATAGTCACATACACAGCAAAGGAGAGATGTTGTTTACACCTAGTGATGTCAGTGGTATTGAGTGACATCACAGCACAGTGCTAAGGCTCCTGGGCCTGGACACAGCAGCGGCTGCAATATCTCAACGGAGAATACGTTTATATATATGTGTGTGTGTGCGCGTATATATATATATATATATATATATATATATATATATATATATATATTTCTCCGCCGAAATCACTTTTAAACCCATTTCCACCTTTTTTTCCCTTCTCTTCCTCTTACTTTTTTTTCACGTTTTTTTACGTTTTTCTCCTTTTCGCCTCTTTTCTGGGCGTATTATTCTTCTTTTTCTTCTTTTTTTTCGTCTAATGCATACCCCATCAGTGCAGCAATGCTTATTCAATACCGCCAGCAGATGGAGACACTGGGGGATAATTTTCTAAGGATTTATACTGATTTTTCCTGTCTGAATTTGTCGCACAGAAAGTTGCAGGCCAAATATGTGTGACATTTCTGCGACTTTAGCTTCTAGAGCATTTTTACAACATTATACATAGGTGCTGAATACATAAAAAGCGACTGTTCAGCGACAGACAAGTCGCATCGGCTGAAAGTAGGCCAGAATGTCAGTCCATGTTGGAGCAGGTTTAGATACAGTCTAAAGTATAGATCTCAAAGTCTGTGCACAGAATTTAGCAAGGGCCTCGCACCTTCTGATGCATCAGGTAGGTGCACAATAGCATAGCCTAACCCTCTGTACTTTGGTCTATATTGATGCGGGACATAGACAGCCAGCTGATGACCAATCCATTAGTGCAATGGATGGCTGGAAGCATTTGTCTTTGCCTTTGCAATACCACAGAAGCAATGCATGGTCAATGTACAGCAATGACACACCTGTGTGAACAGCCAGGAGACCCCCCCCATGTTATGTTACATAGTTACATAGTTAGTACGGTCGAAAAAAGACATATGTCCATCAAGTTCAACCAGGGAATTAAGGGGTAGGGGTGTGGCGCGATATTGGGGAAGGGATGAGATTTTATATTTCTTCATAAGCATTAATCTTATTTTGTCAATTAGGAACATTCAGCACCCACCCGCTATCAAGGCAGCTGCCTATCATGTCATGCCCTACCTGCACAGGTGTGCTGGCTACTCAAATGATCCAATTAAGGAGGCCATTTAGTCAGCAGCAGCAGAAGTCCTGTGCCTGGACGCTCCAACAGCGGCCAGACACAAGCAGAAGCAGAAGCAGCAGAAGCAGCAGCAGCACCACCTTTTGTTTTTTGGCTGCAGCAGCAGCAGCAAGGCCCACAGGGCTGGCTAGCTGGCTAGCCAGCAAGCAGGTAGCAATGAAAGTAGGAATCTTTCTTTTTAACCCTGTAAGGGGGTGGTGCACTGTACCCGAAGATACTGCCATATCGGGTCAATGCATAGGGCGACGGAAGCAAGCTTCGAAATCGGCCCCCGTTCTCAAAAATCCATTTAATATATGGTCCCCAGATAGGGGACGTATCAGATATTAAACTGATAAGAACAGATACTACACTTGATCTTAGCCAAAAGGCCGAGAAGCGATAACCGTGAAAGGGGCGGGCCCAACAAGGTCCCCTTCATGGGCACTATCACTGCTTGCTGTCAGGGAGGCTGCCAGACAATTTTCCATGCACACTCTGGGCTGGGGGGCAGTCAACCACCAGTACACACAGCAGAACCTAAACCCATACCATTATTGCTAAGCAGCAAGACAGGGGCCCATTGCACTCCCACGGGGCCTTTTTAAATGCAATCCATAACCCGGATTTGCCAGGAACCCTTCTTACTCCTCCTACTTGCATGTGACACTGGGCTTAGGATCTGCATAGGAAACACACACACAAGCACACACCTACCTTTGTTGCCTGCAGATGCCTCCTTGGCTGTCCCCAAACGGTATCAAACCAACACCCACGGGAAGCTGTAAGCATAGAGGACATGCCTGCACCCCATTGGACTTACCTGTGTGGGTTAAATCCGGGTTATTTGACAACCTATGGCGGTGATGGTTCTGCTCAGGCAGAGCAGTGCTGATGCTCCTCATAAAGCTGTCGCTGCTGTGAAGGTTCTAGGTGACATCACAAATCCCTATGGTTACATACACAACAAAGCTGGGTTGTTGTTGTTTACACTCTGCAAGGCCTGTGGAAGTGAGTGACATCATAGCACTGTAGTTCTGAGGGTTCTAGATGGATGCAACAATCTCCTGTTGCTTCTATGAAGGCCATAATAGACGACATCACCAAACAGCTCCATAGTCACATACACAGCAAAGGAGAGATGTTGTTTACACCTAGTGATGTCAGTGGTATTGAGTGACATCACAGCACAGTGCTAAGGCTCCTGGGCCTGGACACAGCAGCGGCTGCAATATCTCAACGGAGAATACGTTTATATATATGTGTGTGTGTGCGCGTATATATATATATATATATATATATATATATATATATATATATTTCTCCGCCGAAATCACTTTTAAACCCATTTCCACCTTTTTTTCCCTTCTCTTCCTCTTACTTTTTTTTCACGTTTTTTTACGTTTTTCTCCTTTTCGCCTCTTTTCTGGGCGTATTATTCTTCTTTTTCTTCTTTTTTTTCGTCTAATGCATACCCCATCAGTGCAGCAATGCTTATTCAATACCGCCAGCAGATGGAGACACTGGGGGATAATTTTCTAAGGATTTATACTGATTTTTCCTGTCTGAATTTGTCGCACAGAAAGTTGCAGGCCAAATATGTGTGACATTTCTGCGACTTTAGCTTCTAGAGCATTTTTACAACATTATACATAGGTGCTGAATACATAAAAAGCGACTGTTCAGCGACAGACAAGTCGCATCGGCTGAAAGTAGGCCAGAATGTCAGTCCATGTTGGAGCAGGTTTAGATACAGTCTAAAGTATAGATCTCAAAGTCTGTGCACAGAATTTAGCAAGGGCCTCGCACCTTCTGATGCATCAGGTAGGTGCACAATAGCATAGCCTAACCCTCTGTACTTTGGTCTATATTGATGCGGGACATAGACAGCCAGCTGATGACCAATCCATTAGTGCAATGGATGGCTGGAAGCATTTGTCTTTGCCTTTGCAATACCACAGAAGCAATGCATGGTCAATGTACAGCAATGACACACCTGTGTGAACAGCCAGGAGACCCCCCCCATGTTATGTTACATAGTTACATAGTTAGTACGGTCGAAAAAAGACATATGTCCATCAAGTTCAACCAGGGAATTAAGGGGTAGGGGTGTGGCGCGATATTGGGGAAGGGATGAGATTTTATATTTCTTCATAAGCATTAATCTTATTTTGTCAATTAGGAACATTCAGCACCCACCCGCTATCAAGGCAGCTGCCTATCATGTCATGCCCTACCTGCACAGGTGTGCTGGCTACTCAAATGATCCAATTAAGGAGGCCATTTAGTCAGCAGCAGCAGAAGTCCTGTGCCTGGACGCTCCAACAGCGGCCAGACACAAGCAGAAGCAGAAGCAGCAGAAGCAGCAGCAGCACCACCTTTTGTTTTTTGGCTGCAGCAGCAGCAGCAAGGCCCACAGGGCTGGCTAGCTGGCTAGCCAGCAAGCAGGTAGCAATGAAAGTAGGAATCTTTCTTTTTAACCCTGTAAGGGGGTGGTGCACTGTACCCGAAGATACTGCCATATCGGGTCAATGCATAGGGCGACGGAAGCAAGCTTCGAAATCGGCCCCCGTTCTCAAAAATCCATTTAATATATGGTCCCCAGATAGGGGACGTATCAGATATTAAACTGATAAGAACAGATACTACACTTGATCTTAGCCAAAAGGCCGAGAAGCGATAACCGTGAAAGGGGCGGGCCCAACAAGGTCCCCTTCATGGGCACTATCACTGCTTGCTGTCAGGGAGGCTGCCAGACAATTTTCCATGCACACTCTGGGCTGGGGGGCAGTCAACCACCAGTACACACAGCAGAACCTAAACCCATACCATTATTGCTAAGCAGCAAGACAGGGGCCCATTGCACTCCCACGGGGCCTTTTTAAATGCAATCCATAACCCGGATTTGCCAGGAACCCTTCTTACTCCTCCTACTTGCATGTGACACTGGGCTTAGGATCTGCATAGGAAACACACACACAAGCACACACCTACCTTTGTTGCCTGCAGATGCCTCCTTGGCTGTCCCCAAACGGTATCAAACCAACACCCACGGGAAGCTGTAAGCATAGAGGACATGCCTGCACCCCATTGGACTTACCTGTGTGGGTTAAATCCGGGTTATTTGACAACCTATGGCGGTGATGGTTCTGCTCAGGCAGAGCAGTGCTGATGCTCCTCATAAAGCTGTCGCTGCTGTGAAGGTTCTAGGTGACATCACAAATCCCTATGGTTACATACACAACAAAGCTGGGTTGTTGTTGTTTACACTCTGCAAGGCCTGTGGAAGTGAGTGACATCATAGCACTGTAGTTCTGAGGGTTCTAGATGGATGCAACAATCTCCTGTTGCTTCTATGAAGGCCATAATAGACGACATCACCAAACAGCTCCATAGTCACATACACAGCAAAGGAGAGATGTTGTTTACACCTAGTGATGTCAGTGGTATTGAGTGACATCACAGCACAGTGCTAAGGCTCCTGGGCCTGGACACAGCAGCGGCTGCAATATCTCAACGGAGAATACGTTTATATATATGTGTGTGTGTGCGCGTATATATATATATATATATATATATATATATATATATATATATTTCTCCGCCGAAATCACTTTTAAACCCATTTCCACCTTTTTTTCCCTTCTCTTCCTCTTACTTTTTTTTCACGTTTTTTTACGTTTTTCTCCTTTTCGCCTCTTTTCTGGGCATATTATTCTTCTTTTTCTTCTTTTTTTTCGTCTAATGCATACCCCATCAGTGCAGCAATGCTTATTCAATACCGCCAGCAGATGGAGACACTGGGGGATAATTTTCTAAGGATTTATACTGATTTTTCCTGTCTGAATTTGTCGCACAGAAAGTTGCAGGCCAAATATGTGTGACATTTCTGCGACTTTAGCTTCTAGAGCATTTTTACAACATTATACATAGGTGCTGAATACATAAAAAGCGACTGTTCAGCGACAGACAAGTCGCATCGGCTGAAAGTAGGCCAGAATGTCAGTCCATGTTGGAGCAGGTTTAGATACAGTCTAAAGTATAGATCTCAAAGTCTGTGCACAGAATTTAGCAAGGGCCTCGCACCTTCTGATGCATCAGGTAGGTGCACAATAGCATAGCCTAACCCTCTGTACTTTGGTCTATATTGATGCGGGACATAGACAGCCAGCTGATGACCAATCCATTAGTGCAATGGATGGCTGGAAGCATTTGTCTTTGCCTTTGCAATACCACAGAAGCAATGCATGGTCAATGTACAGCAATGACACACCTGTGTGAACAGCCAGGAGACCCCCCCCATGTTATGTTACATAGTTACATAGTTAGTACGGTCGAAAAAAGACATATGTCCATCAAGTTCAACCAGGGAATTAAGGGGTAGGGGTGTGGCGCGATATTGGGGAAGGGATGAGATTTTATATTTCTTCATAAGCATTAATCTTATTTTGTCAATTAGGAACATTCAGCACCCACCCGCTATCAAGGCAGCTGCCTATCATGTCATGCCCTACCTGCACAGGTGTGCTGGCTACTCAAATGATCCAATTAAGGAGGCCATTTAGTCAGCAGCAGCAGAAGTCCTGTGCCTGGACGCTCCAACAGCGGCCAGACACAAGCAGAAGCAGAAGCAGCAGAAGCAGCAGCAGCACCACCTTTTGTTTTTTGGCTGCAGCAGCAGCAGCAAGGCCCACAGGGCTGGCTAGCTGGCTAGCCAGCAAGCAGGTAGCAATGAAAGTAGGAATCTTTCTTTTTAACCCTGTAAGGGGGTGGTGCACTGTACCCGAAGATACTGCCATATCGGGTCAATGCATAGGGCGACGGAAGCAAGCTTCGAAATCGGCCCCCGTTCTCAAAAATCCATTTAATATATGGTCCCCAGATAGGGGACGTATCAGATATTAAACTGATAAGAACAGATACTACACTTGATCTTAGCCAAAAGGCCGAGAAGCGATAACCGTGAAAGGGGCGGGCCCAACAAGGTCCCCTTCATGGGCACTATCACTGCTTGCTGTCAGGGAGGCTGCCAGACAATTTTCCATGCACACTCTGGGCTGGGGGGCAGTCAACCACCAGTACACACAGCAGAACCTAAACCCATACCATTATTGCTAAGCAGCAAGACAGGGGCCCATTGCACTCCCACGGGGCCTTTTTAAATGCAATCCATAACCCGGATTTGCCAGGAACCCTTCTTACTCCTCCTACTTGCATGTGACACTGGGCTTAGGATCTGCATAGGAAACACACACACAAGCACACACCTACCTTTGTTGCCTGCAGATGCCTCCTTGGCTGTCCCCAAACGGTATCAAACCAACACCCACGGGAAGCTGTAAGCATAGAGGACATGCCTGCACCCCATTGGACTTACCTGTGTGGGTTAAATCCGGGTTATTTGACAACCTATGGCGGTGATGGTTCTGCTCAGGCAGAGCAGTGCTGATGCTCCTCATAAAGCTGTCGCTGCTGTGAAGGTTCTAGGTGACATCACAAATCCCTATGGTTACATACACAACAAAGCTGGGTTGTTGTTGTTTACACTCTGCAAGGCCTGTGGAAGTGAGTGACATCATAGCACTGTAGTTCTGAGGGTTCTAGATGGATGCAACAATCTCCTGTTGCTTCTATGAAGGCCATAATAGACGACATCACCAAACAGCTCCATAGTCACATACACAGCAAAGGAGAGATGTTGTTTACACCTAGTGATGTCAGTGGTATTGAGTGACATCACAGCACAGTGCTAAGGCTCCTGGGCCTGGACACAGCAGCGGCTGCAATATCTCAACGGAGAATACGTTTATATATATGTGTGTGTGTGCGCGTATATATATATATATATATATATATATATATATATATATATATTTCTCCGCCGAAATCACTTTTAAACCCATTTCCACCTTTTTTTCCCTTCTCTTCCTCTTACTTTTTTTTCACGTTTTTTTACGTTTTTCTCCTTTTCGCCTCTTTTCTGGGCGTATTATTCTTCTTTTTCTTCTTTTTTTTCGTCTAATGCATACCCCATCAGTGCAGCAATGCTTATTCAATACCGCCAGCAGATGGAGACACTGGGGGATAATTTTCTAAGGATTTATACTGATTTTTCCTGTCTGAATTTGTCGCACAGAAAGTTGCAGGCCAAATATGTGTGACATTTCTGCGACTTTAGCTTCTAGAGCATTTTTACAACATTATACATAGGTGCTGAATACATAAAAAGCGACTGTTCAGCGACAGACAAGTCGCATCGGCTGAAAGTAGGCCAGAATGTCAGTCCATGTTGGAGCAGGTTTAGATACAGTCTAAAGTATAGATCTCAAAGTCTGTGCACAGAATTTAGCAAGGGCCTCGCACCTTCTGATGCATCAGGTAGGTGCACAATAGCATAGCCTAACCCTCTGTACTTTGGTCTATATTGATGCGGGACATAGACAGCCAGCTGATGACCAATCCATTAGTGCAATGGATGGCTGGAAGCATTTGTCTTTGCCTTTGCAATACCACAGAAGCAATGCATGGTCAATGTACAGCAATGACACACCTGTGTGAACAGCCAGGAGACCCCCCCCATGTTATGTTACATAGTTACATAGTTAGTACGGTCGAAAAAAGACATATGTCCATCAAGTTCAACCAGGGAATTAAGGGGTAGGGGTGTGGCGCGATA
The DNA here is from genome assembly GCF_029499605.1 of Hyla sarda. Lineage (NCBI taxonomy): Eukaryota > Metazoa > Chordata > Amphibia > Anura > Hylidae > Hyla > Hyla sarda. The sequence continues at coordinate 1,586 of NW_026610948.1, read as the reverse complement.
TTGGGGAAGGGATGAGATTTTATATTTCTTCATAAGCATTAATCTTATTTTGTCAATTAGGAACATTCAGCACCCACCCGCTATCAAGGCAGCTGCCTATCATGTCATGCCCTACCTGCACAGGTGTGCTGGCTACTCAAATGATCCAATTAAGGAGGCCATTTAGTCAGCAGCAGCAGAAGTCCTGTGCCTGGACGCTCCAACAGCGGCCAGACACAAGCAGAAGCAGAAGCAGCAGAAGCAGCAGCAGCACCACCTTTTGTTTTTTGGCTGCAGCAGCAGCAGCAAGGCCCACAGGGCTGGCTAGCTGGCTAGCCAGCAAGCAGGTAGCAATGAAAGTAGGAATCTTTCTTTTTAACCCTGTAAGGGGGTGGTGCACTGTACCCGAAGATACTGCCATATCGGGTCAATGCATAGGGCGACGGAAGCAAGCTTCGAAATCGGCCCCCGTTCTCAAAAATCCATTTAATATATGGTCCCCAGATAGGGGACGTATCAGATATTAAACTGATAAGAACAGATACTACACTTGATCTTAGCCAAAAGGCCGAGAAGCGATAACCGTGAAAGGGGCGGGCCCAACAAGGTCCCCTTCATGGGCACTATCACTGCTTGCTGTCAGGGAGGCTGCCAGACAATTTTCCATGCACACTCTGGGCTGGGGGGCAGTCAACCACCAGTACACACAGCAGAACCTAAACCCATACCATTATTGCTAAGCAGCAAGACAGGGGCCCATTGCACTCCCACGGGGCCTTTTTAAATGCAATCCATAACCCGGATTTGCCAGGAACCCTTCTTACTCCTCCTACTTGCATGTGACACTGGGCTTAGGATCTGCATAGGAAACACACACACAAGCACACACCTACCTTTGTTGCCTGCAGATGCCTCCTTGGCTGTCCCCAAACGGTATCAAACCAACACCCACGGGAAGCTGTAAGCATAGAGGACATGCCTGCACCCCATTGGACTTACCTGTGTGGGTTAAATCCGGGTTATTTGACAACCTATGGCGGTGATGGTTCTGCTCAGGCAGAGCAGTGCTGATGCTCCTCATAAAGCTGTCGCTGCTGTGAAGGTTCTAGGTGACATCACAAATCCCTATGGTTACATACACAACAAAGCTGGGTTGTTGTTGTTTACACTCTGCAAGGCCTGTGGAAGTGAGTGACATCATAGCACTGTAGTTCTGAGGGTTCTAGATGGATGCAACAATCTCCTGTTGCTTCTATGAAGGCCATAATAGACGACATCACCAAACAGCTCCATAGTCACATACACAGCAAAGGAGAGATGTTGTTTACACCTAGTGATGTCAGTGGTATTGAGTGACATCACAGCACAGTGCTAAGGCTCCTGGGCCTGGACACAGCAGCGGCTGCAATATCTCAACGGAGAATACGTTTATATATATGTGTGTGTGTGCGCGTATATATATATATATATATATATATATATATATATATATATTTCTCCGCCGAAATCACTTTTAAACCCATTTCCACCTTTTTTTCCCTTCTCTTCCTCTTACTTTTTTTTCACGTTTTTTTACGTTTTTCTCCTTTTCGCCTCTTTTCTGGGCG
>NW_026610947.1:93580-144086 GCF_029499605.1 Hyla sarda | reverse complement strand
TGACTGAAGGGGAGGAGGGGGGAACGATGGGTGACTATATGGGAGGCTAAAGGATGGGACGATATACGGTTGATGCTGATGATTTCCCTGACCTCTGCAGGTTGTATTATCGCTGTATAAAGAGTGATGGCAAGAAGTTCTGCGGCAGTGTCCCCTGGAAGGAGGTAACCATCTTATCTGTAATGGGTAAAGCTGGGTGGTCACCGATACACCGCCATCACTGCTTTCCCAGGGTCAGCAGTATATCCACTAGGTCCTGCACAGCACTGATGTGTGGAATGTATGATAAACAATATTTCAGATATATTAGGGTGTGTATATATGTAAATAATTAGACGTAAAATACGCAATTTATATATCACCCAATAAGTATAAGGCTATATGAACTCCCATACATGCATGCACAAAAAATGGAGTCATTTGCAAGAGAATTTTTTTAAACACATACAAATCTTTATTAAACACAGTAAAAAATAGGAGGGAATCCATCCAGAGGGGGAAAGAACAATGGGTGTCGCTCAGGTTGCCATAAAAGTGTCTATACAAGAATTCATACCGACGTCATAATTCACTGAAAGTACTGTGGAACTAGATCCCTAGGTAAAAATAGCATGTAGCCTATCCAAGCAGCAGTACACAGCATAGAACATAATACATTACCACAAAGTAACACCACAGGCACCGGAACGACACCACCCAAACTCTGGCATTTCGGCAAAGGGGTGTCGCTCCGGTGCCTGTGGTGTTACTTTGTGGTAATGTATTATGTTCTATGCTGTGTACTGCTGATTGGATAGGCTACATGCTCTTTTTACCTAGGGATCTAGTTCCACAGTACTTTCAGTGAATTATGACGTCGGTATGAATTCTTGTATAGACACTTTTATGGCAACCTGAGCGACACCCATTGTTCTTTCCCCCTATGGGTGGATTCCCTCCTATTTTATACTGTGTTTAATAAAGATTTTTATGTGTTTAAAAAAATTCTCTTGCAAATGACTCCATTTTTTTTTGTGCATGCATGTGTGGAATGGATGTAAACATACTTTGTCAGGGGACAGGGGACTTTTCTGGACTCTAAAATGGAAATGGAGGTGGGGGAGGGGTTACAGCTGTGCTTTGTTCTGCACTTTCCTCATTCAGTGCGATCTTCTTCCAGGAATCTAAGTGTAAAGTGATGCCAAGATGTGACCTTCCCGTAGAGAAGATGGAGAAACCTCAGAGAAATCCCTTCAAAGTGATCGAGGGTCCCAGACCGGCCGCCTGGAGACAGGCCATGGAGGAACGGAAGCGGAGCTCTGAAGAGAGCGGTGAGGAAAAAACTGATGGGATCCAGAAGAGCAGTGAGGAGAAAACCGATGGGATCCAGAGGAATAGCGGTGAGGAGGAAACCAATGGGATCCAGAGGAATAGTGGTGAGAAGAAAACCGATGGGATCCAGAAGAAGAGCGGTGAGGAGAAAACCGATGGGATCCAGAAGAAGAGCGGTGAGGAGAAAACCGATGGGATCCAGAGGAAGAGCGGTGAGGAGAAATCTAATGGGAACCAGAAGAGCAGTGAGGAGAAAAACGATGGGATGCAGAGGAAGAGTAATGAGAAGACTGATTGTATCCAAAAGAAGATGATTGAGGAGAAAACTGGGAACCAGAGGAAGAGCGGTGAGGAGAAAACTGATGGGGTCCAGAAGAAGAGGATTGAGGAGGCACTGAATCAAGACAGAGGGAAGAACCGCAGTGATGACAGAACAAGAGGTGTGGAGGACAAGTCTTCCAATCAGGAGCTGAAGAGCAGCAAGGAGGTGAGGCCCCAGAACAAGCTGATCATTGAGGCTGATAACCGTGAGAAGACCGGGAGGACGTCTGAGGGCAGAGCGGCCATTGTGGAGAATACGGGGAGGACATCTGAGGGCAGAGCGGCCATTGTGGAGAATACGGGGAGGACATCTGAGGGCAGAGCGGCCATTGTGGAGAATACGGGGAGGACATCTGAGGGCAGAGCGGCCATTGTGGAGAAGACAGGGAGGACGTCTGAGGGCAGAGTGGCTATTGTGGAGAAGACATTTGGAGGACAGATTGCAGTCAGGGACTGTGAGGAACCAGCTTCATTCTCTGGGTGGAGGGACAAGGAGCTTCCGGCTGGGCTTAAGATCAAGAAGAAGCTTCCAGAAGAGATGGTTCAGAAGGCCAGAGAGGCCTCCCCAGCAGTCCCTGAATCCTCAGTGGCCCCCAGCATCAAACGTTCAGGGCCCGATCAGAAACCAGTGGAGGACAATGACGACGTTGTGTTTGTGAGCTCTCAGCCTGGAAAGGATAAAGTGTCAGCGCTGAGGACATCGGGAGGAGGTAAACAGAGAACAATCACCTCCTTCCCAGGATTCACCCCACCTGCAGAGGCTCAGGGTTCAGTCGCGCTGCACGCCTCTCTCTCAGCACAGCTACAACAGAAGAAGGTGAGTAGTGCCCTCATGGTCATGTCTGTATTAATAGGGGGGTCCTAGGAGGGTTCATCTCACCACAAGGCTGGAGGCAAATGTCTGGGCTCATCTCCTCCCCCTGGTGAGCTCACTGACCTCATGTTTGCCCACCTCCCTGAGTGACTTTTACCCTTCCTGTGTTTCAGGCCACTCTAGCGTCTGTGAACCTGAAGGTGCTGCCTGATGGAGGAGAACGGCTCCGGAAACAAGTACAGGACCTGGAAGATGCTCTCGGGTGTCTGTCTCTTTCTACTGAGGCCGTGACCCAAAGTGGTAAGGATAGAGCAGAAAGGGAGGGATCAGGTAAGGATGGGGGGCAGGGAGGGATCAGGTAAGGATGGGGGGCAGGGAGGGATCAGGTAAGGATGGGGGGGCGGGGAGGGATCAGGTAAGGATGGGGGGGGGGCAGGGAGGGATCAGGTAAGGATGGGGGGGGGGCAGGGAGGGATCAGGTAAGGATGGGGGGCAGGGAGGGATCAGGTAAGAATGGGGGGGACGGGGAGGGATCAGGTAAGGATGGGGGGCGGGGAGGGATCTGGTAAAGGGAGGGAGGATTATAGAGCGGGACAGGGCTGGATCTGGTGATGTTCTTTTCAGTGCACCCCTGACTTCTGTAACCTTATTTGCTCTCTCAGTTAAGGATCAAGACCCTGGAGGAAAGGTCCAGCCTGAACCAAGAAACCCTTCCAGCAGAACCGGCCCACCAGAGGGAAGAGGGGGGGTGAAGCCTTTGTCTTTTCATGAGCTTCCTCCACAAAGCAGCCTGGGCCTTCAAGGATCAACCCCGAGCCTCAGCCAGAACTACAGCAGCCTGTACTCCGGTGAGAGCAGCGGCCGTGGTGTGAGGGGGGGGTCACGTTTAGTGGACAGCTCTGTGGGGGGGGGGTCACCTCTAGTGAACGGGTGGACAGCACTGGGCAACAGCTTCTGTATGGCATATACACTTACTGGCCCCTCTAGCAGACCCCGTATCCTCCCACCGCCCAGTGCATCACATGACTCCCTCTGACACCCTTTGCTCCTCCTCAGTGACCCCTCAGTGGCAGAGTCTCTATGGCGGGCGGATGACCGAAGAAAGACTCTTTGCTGTCAGAAATGCCACCAGCGATGCCATCGATCACCTGCACAAGAGCCTGGACTCCTGCCCGGGCCCCGAGAGCACAGCGGACGACCCCCGAGGACTGAAGGTGATGTCCCCTCCCTGCCCTGACCTCCCCTGACCCCCGGCTGTCATGTAATTTCACGGCTTTATCTTCTTATTCCAGGTCCCGCTGCTGCTGCACCAGAAACAAGCTCTTGCCTGGCTTCAGTGGAGGGAGGCTCAGCTGCCGCAGGGAGGCATTCTAGGTGAGGGGGAGGCATTCTAGGGGAGGGGAAGGGCGGCCGCGGGTAGGCATTCTAGGGGAGGGGAAGGGCGGCCAAGGGTAGGCATTCTAGGGGAGGGGAAGGGCGGCCGTGGGTAGGCATTCTAGGGGAGGGGAAGGGCGGCCGCGGGTAGGCATTCTAGGGGAGGGGAAGGGCGGCCGCGGGGAGGCATCCTAGGGGAGGGGAAGGGCGGCCGCGGGGAGGCATCCTAGGGGAGGGGAAGGGCGGCCGCGGGGAGGCATCCTAGGGGAGGGGCGGGGAGGCATCCTAGGGGAGGGGCGGGGCAGGCCTTCTGGGGAAGGGGCGGCCTTCTGGGTTACTTAGTGATATACAGAGGTGTGATCCACGTATAACTCCCGTCTGCAGCGGATGACATGGGGCTGGGGAAGACTCTTACCATGATCGCCCTCATACTGGCCCAGAAGCAGCGGCAGAAGTCAGAGAAGGAGGAAGAGAAGAAGCTGGAGTCTTGGATCTCTAAGACTGGTGAGATCATGGGGTCCCTGCTGCTCATAATATGGGGGACCCAGGATAGAAGCTTTATATAACTTTGGCCATAGTCTCATATGTAGCCTCTCCCCCACTTGTATACTGTCTCCATACATCAGTCATATGATCTTGTTCCCATCTACATGAGGGGCCCCTGACTGTCCTCCCTTCTGTCACCAGACTCCACCCTGATGGTCTCTCGTGGGACCCTCATAATCTGTCCGGCCTCGCTCATTCATCATTGGAAAAAGGAAGTGGAGAGGAGAGTCTGTGATGGGCGATTGCGGGTTTATCTGTATCATGGCGCCAACAGGGAGAAGGACTGTAAGATGTAAGTGCCCTGAGTGGGGTATCTAGGGGGAGTGCAGGGTCAGGGGCCTAATGACTGACCAGAACCTAATGAGAACATATAAAGCCTGGTGAGCAGAGAGCCTGCAGTATAGGCAGCCAGCATTTCCCTGTCCAGGACACTGGGTGGCGGTATCGCCCTGTTCAGGACACTGGGTGGCGGTATCGCCCTGTTCAGGACACTGGGTGGCAGTATTAGCCCCATCCAGGACACTGGGTGGTTGTATCAGTCACAATTCTTTATGTAGAAAATCTAAAACTGAGTTATTCATGTTATGAGGAAAATAAGTTGAGGCAGTGTGTCTTCCTGCGGAGCAGCACTTCCCTCTCCATCCATCACATGGTTTATCTGAATACATTTCCTGTCAGGGGGCAGGTGGACTTCACATAATCATAGCGCCTATATATACGGCCGTCAGTAACCACAGTCGGCTCTACGCCCTCCAACCTCAGATTTGTTATAGGTAAAACCTTGAGATCTACAACCATGAGCAGCACATTCAGGGCAGAAGTATTGTACCACTACCCCCACCCTGCACTTTAACCACATTGTGTCATATTTATTTCATTGTGTTCTTATGTAACTGACCCATCTGGAATAGTCAATCATTTAGAAAGGGGGGGGGGGGGGGGGGTGGAGTATACATGGAGATCACACAGGATGGAGAGAGGAGACAATACATGGAGGGCAGCTCACAAAGGTAGGGAGGAATGCGTATATGGTGGGCAACTTACACATGCTGTAGATAGGGAGGGGAGTATACATGGTGGGCTGATGATAAGCTGTAGATAAGGAGGGGAGTATACATGGAGGGCTGATAACAAGCTGTAGGTAGGGAGGGGGGTATACATGGAGGGCTTATAACAGGCTGTAGATAGGGAGGGGAGTATACATGGAGGGCTGATAACAGGCTGTAGATAGGGAGGGGGAGTATACATGGAGGGCTGACAACAGGCTGTAGATAGGGAGGGGAGTATACATGTTGGGCTGATAGCAGGCTGTAGATAGGGAGGGGAGTATACGTGGAAGGCAGCTTACACAGACTAGGAGAGCAGGCATGGAGTACAGCTCACTGTCTGGAGAGAGAGGAGAGCAAATGTGGAGGCCAACTTACCATTTATGAAGATAGGGAGAAGAGCAGATACAGGGAGGTCTGCTGTGGTGAATCGTATAGTCTGTGTTCTTTATATATACATAGAGCGAAGATGAGAATCTAAAAACATTTTAAGTACAAAGCAAGAATAAGAAAATAGTTTTTCAAAGGTATCCATTGTTTTTAAAGTGAAGTAACTAAGACTGTATGACGTCTAGAAGTTTTATGGGCAGGCTCCTCCCAGGACTGGAGCCTTGGCCCTGTGTAACGTGGTTTTATTTAACCTGTCTGTGTCCTGACGTCAGGCTGGCGCAATACGACATTGTGGTCACCACCTACAGCCTGGTGTCCAAGGAGATTCCTGCCAAGAAGGAGGAAGGGGATGCACCGGCCCAAGACCAAGACCTGGAGGTGAGTGACCGTCTGCAGACTCAGTCACTTCATATCCTCCAGTTACCTCAGAGCTGCACTCACTATTCTGCTGTTACATCATGTCTTATTTTCCAGAGCTGCACTCACTATTCTGCTCTTACATCATGTCTCATAATTGGAGATTTTCCTATCCTTGGTGAAGGAAAATATAGATTTTACTAAAGACAAGATGCTCCTATTATACTTTTAAAACTTCTTTATTCTTAGCAAAGAAAAAAATTATATATGTACTTAAATATTCCAGAAAACTTTGAATACATATTGCATAGTGCAACCAAACATGTTGCAATGTCACAATAACCAATCACAATAGTATGAATATTATGTAAGTAATTGTAGCCTTAAACTCCTCCTCAAGTTCAGATTAAAGGAGTATCCGGTGCACACTTTTTTTCATTTTATCCCATCCGGGCTGCAAAATAAAAGAAAACACACTTTCTCTTACCTGCCTACGCGCCCCCGGAGCTCCGGTACACTCCGGTACAGGTGTTCGGTCCCCGGGCTGTATTCGTCTTACTTCCTGTTAGCCCGACACGTCACACGGAGCTTCAGCCTATCACCAGCCGAGGCGGGACATCGCTGCGGCCAGTGATAGGCTGAAGCTCCGTGTGACGTGCCGGGCTAACAGGAAGTAAGAAGAATACAGCCCGGGGACCGAACACCTGTACCGGAGCTCCAGGGGCTCGTTGGCAGGTAAGATAAAGTGCGTTTTTTTTATTTTTATTTTGCAGCCCGGACGGGATAAAATGTAAAAAAGTGTGCACCGGAGTACTCCTTTAACAAGTCCCATAATATAGTCCCAAAATGAGTAGGAACAGTATGAAAACTGATATGAAGAAACATCTCAGAAATGGAAACGTGAATTCTTGAAATGAAGTCAGAATGGTTCTGCACACGATATCATTAGACAGCTGTGAAAATATGAGAGATAATGCATTATAGGGATGGGTTGATAATACGCGCGTCTTGTCTTTAATAAAATCTATGTTTTCCTTCACCAAAGATAGGAAAATCTCCAATTTTATAACAAGACAAGACGCTCATATTATGCTAGTTCAAAGCTATATATAATGATTATAAAAGGCACAACAATAAAAACAACATTATAGAAGAACCATAGAAACATGAGATTCAGGTTAGAAATAAATTGTTTTCAAAGCTGAGTCAGAGGAACAATTTGCCACTTTAATAAAGTGTGAAAGAGGGGGGCGTGGCCTGGACGCTGAGCAGACGCAGCAATGTAGCTCCGCATTGAGTCCGTACTTTCACTCATCCTGCCATCATCCTGGACTCCCTGATCCTACCTCAAACGCTTCGGAACCGTGCTGGGTCTTTGGGCTCCATCATGCCGCAACATAAAAATGTCTCTGCGGCGACGAAGCTTCAATATTTTGCACGCCCGGACCCTGAAGATGGCGCCGGCTCCTCACAGCCACTGCACAGGCCCAACTCAGATGCTCCTGGACCATTGGTGGCTTTCTCCCCGACTACCCCGCCTGCTGAACTGATCCTTGGGGAGGTCTCCTCTCAATTGCTGTCTATCACTGCCTGCAAAACTTCCCTCACAAGCAAGCTGGAGGAGGTGAGGATAGACCTAGGTCTGCTGCACCAGGACCTCCATAACCTCAGAGACAGGGTCCGCCATGCTGAGGACCGCATCTCTGCTGTGGAGGACAACGTGGTTCCCTTACCTGCCACCATTGCAGCTCTTGAATGAACCGCATCCCAATGGAAGGAGAAGGCGGACGACCTGGAGAACAGGCTACGGAGAAACAACCTCCGGATTGTAGGCCTCCCGGAGCGCTCCGAGGGCCAGGACCCGGGCTTGTTCGTGGAGAGATGGCTGAGAGAGCTGCTGCCCAACGCTCCCTTCTCCGCGGCCTATGCAGTGGAGCGGGCTCACCGTGTGCCGACGCTCCCTCTCCCACCTGGGGCACCTCCACGCCCTCTCCTCACTAGAATGCAGCACTGCAGTGATCGAGACCTGGCGTTGCGGCTGCTTCGTTGCCTACCTGAAATCACCTACAATGGCTCCCTGGGGTCCATCTTTTGGAGGTCCGGGAAGAAGTGTGCAACATTCCAGTCTGTCAAGCGGAAGCTCAGGGAGATGGCGGTCCCCTATTCCATGGTATACCCTGCATGACTGCGGATAGTGGACGGTGAACGCACCTTGTTTTTCCTCACTCCACAGGAAGCGGAGGAGTGGGCCTCCCGACGCCCCAACCACAGATAGGGTGCTCTTGCCGGAACGCTCGGCTTGTGTACCACATCTCCAACGTGCACCTGACTACTCGGCATATGCTGCCTTCTACCTCCAGGTGAGATCCTCCTCTTTTGGAAGCGGACCTGGCTGTGATTACTGCACCCGTTTTGGCCCTCATGCCCCCTCTCCCTGGACTCCCATATCTTCTGCACCTGGACCCGCTCGGACTACCTGGTCTCCCCCCGGACCGCTCGCCATGAGTGCTGGTGTGCTACCCGTTGGTTGCTCCTTGACTCTCTCTCCCCCTGCTTCCCTGTCCCCTGTGCCTGTCCCTTACTCCCCCCTGGACTCTCCCCATCTCTACATTGCCCTGATCCTGCCACCGCATGGACACTCGAATGTACATACACCTAATGCTTCTCTCCCCCTCCCTGCTGGATGGACGTATTTTTGCCCGTTATTTCCCTGCTCCATATGTTCTCCCCTTTTCCGGGACTGGGTAACTGCTGCTTCTCTGTTTTGCCCCTGAGTTCTAACTGGATTAGCTAACTCTCTTGTTGCGGTACAGTGGGAGTGCGTGTTACCGATATGTTTTTCTTCCCCCCCCCCCCCCCCTTCCTTTCTTTCCTCTCTTTTCTGTCTTCCTTCCCTTTCTTTCCCCCCTTTCCTCTTCTCCTCTCCTCGTTCATCTGCTCTGCCCTCCACTCTCCTCCCCCTCCCCCCCTTTTTTTTTTCTCTTTTCTTTTCTTCATGGGGTCTCTCAGCCATGCCGGGTGCTACTGTTATGGTCTCTGCCCTCCTGCTCTGTTAGCCTGTGCTTTTAAAGTTTCTTTAAGCCCCCCACCCCGTATCAGTGGTTCCCACTGACTTGTTAGTCTGTGGGTGTTGTTTTTGCAATGCTGCCTACTTGTTTTTACCTGTTGTGTATGTGTCTTGTCTGTGTTGTGTGTCCGTACGTGCTCTCCTGGATTAATCCTCTGTTTTTCTTTTCTTCTCTCCCCTACCTTTGCTTGCTTCTCCTTTTGCTTCATTCTCAGTTTTTATTTCCCCTTTAGTTCCTGCCATTCTCGAGTCCTATATCGGGGAATGTGAGGGGTCTTGGATGTCCCCGTATGCGTTCCCTGGTGTATGCTACTATCCGTAAGTATAACCCCCTGGTTGTTTGCCTGAAGGAGACGCACCTGACCAATGCCACTATTCGCTGGCTTTCTCTACTCGCTGGCTTAGCCACTCCTGTCATACCTCCCACTCACGTGGAGTATCCATACTGATTCACAAGTCTCTCAAATGGGAGGTCCGCCACACTCAGACCCTGATGGTAGGTTTATTTTTATCTCATCCCTCATTGACAACTCTCCTTATGTGCTGATGGGCATCTATGCCCCCCCGGCTCCTTGGAGGTTCTAATTCAGGCAGCTGTGTTTGCTGCAACTTTCCGTGGGGCTAAAATTCTTTGTATGGGTGACATTAACACAGTGCTGGATAGGGCGGGTCCGACATCTGTCGCCCACCCATCCGGCTCTCTCCCTGCTGACACTCCTTTTAGCAGCATTACTTACTGAACTCGGATGGCTGGATATATACAGACACTTATACCCCTCTACATGCACTTTTTCTTGCCAGGCTGTGAGCTATGCCTCCCTTTCCCGTATTGATTATATGTTAGGTAACCCTCTGGTAGTCCCCCTAGTGAAGGACTTGTCCTATGTCACCAGAGGGGTGTCTGATCACTCCTCTCTGTTATTGACCCTGGAGTTACCGGGCCCTGTGTCAGTTAGGAGTTAACCCATACTGGCTGGCCATCCTGGGCCCCCATGATGGCATCCCGATACAATTACAGATGTTCCTGAATGATCACAGAGATGCGGGGGATGTGATGTTAGTGTGAGAATCTGCCAAGGATTTTCTACGCGGATGCCTCCAGTCCGCTATCTCCTATCTTAAACGCGAGTCGGTGCGAGAGCCAGGCCAGGTTTGCCACCTTCTACACGGAATTGTACACCTCACAGGCCACATACCCCCCTACTGACCTGACTGTCTACCTTGACAATGTTGTGTTTCCTAGACTTTCTAATGATAGTATTACTTCTCTGGAGTCCGACTTCACTATGGAGGAATTGACAGACGCCATGGGTGCCCTAGTCAGAGGTAAGTCGCCGGGCCCCGATGGCCTCCCACTCAAGGTGTATCAACAGTACAGGGAGCAGCTGGCTCATAACTCTTTCAATTTTGCACCTAAAAATCCATATGATTGCTTATTTTTTGCGCCACCAATTCTACTTTGTAATGACGTCAGTCATTTTGCCCAAAAATCTACGGTGAAACGAAAAAGAAAATCATTGAGCGACAAAATTGGAAAAAAACTCAGTTTTGTAACTTTTGGGGGCTTCCGTTTCTACGTAGTACATTTTTCGGTAAAAATGACACCTTATCTTTATTCTGTAGGTCCATACGATTAAAATGATCCCCTACTTATATAGGTTTCGTACTTCTATATATAGGTGTATATAGGTATATACTTTATATAGGTGTCGTACTTCTGGAAAAAATCATAACTACATGCAGGAAAATTAATACGTTTAAAATTGTCATCTTCTGACCCCTATAACTTTTTTATTTTTCTGTATGAGGGCTCATTTTTTGCGCCGTGATCTGAAGTTTTTAACGGTACCATTTTTGCATTGATAGGACTTATTGATCTTTTTATTCATTTTTAAATGATATAAAAAGTGACCAAAAATGCACTATTTTGGACTTTGAAATTTTTTTGCGCGTACGCCATTGACCGAGCTGTTTAATTAACAATATATTTTTATAATTCGGACATTTCCGCACGTGGCGATACCAGATATGTTTATTTTTATTTACACAGTTTTTTGTTTTTTTATGGGAAAAGGGGGGTGATTCAAACTTTTAATAGGGAAGGGGTTAAATGATATTCATTAACTTTTCTTTTTTTTTCACTTTTTTTTGCAGTGTTATAGCTCCCATAGGGACCTATAACACTGCACACACTGATCTCTTATACTGATCTTTGTTATCCCATAGGGACCTATAACACTGCACACACTGATCTTTATCATTGATCACTGGTTTCTCATAGGAAACCAGTGATCGATGATTCTGCCGCTTGACTGCTCATGCCTGGATCTCAGGCACTGAGCAGTCATTCGGCGATCGGACAGCGAGGAGGCAAGTAGGGGCCCTCCCGCTGTCCTGTAAGCTGTTCGGGATGCCGCGATTTCGCCCTGGCTATCCCGAACAGCCCACTGAGTTAACCGGCAGCTTTCACTTTTAGCCGATCGGCGCTGCACGCTATTAGCGGCGGGTCCCGGCTTCACTATGACGCCGGGCCCGCCGTGATATGTTGTGGGGTTACCGTGTAACCCCGCGTTATATCATGGGAGCAGGACCAAGGACGTACCTGTACGTCCTTGGTCCTTAAGGGGTTAAAGCCAGACAAGGATCCCCTGGACTGTAGCTCATACCGACCAATCTCCCTACTAAACTTAGATTACAAACTGCTTAACAAAATGTTAGCTACCAGACTTAATCGTGTGATATTAGATATAATTCATGCAGACCAGTCGGGCTTCATGCCTGGTTGCTCCACCTCAGATAATATGCATAGAGTTCAGGTTCTGGCACAGGTGGGTGGGACGCGTAGTGAGCACTGGGCCATGGCCTCCCACGATGCCACTAAGGCCTTCAACTCCATAGAATGGCCCTTTCTCTTAGAGGTCCTGTGCAGGTTTGGATTTGGCCCTAACTTTATTAAGTGGATATCGTTGCTGTACCGCTCCCCGAGAGCTAGGATGTCTGTGAATGGTGTTCTCTCCCCCTACTTTACCCTGGCCAGGGGCACGCGTCAGGGATGCCCTATCTCTCCCCTGCTTTTCGCCATTGAGCCCTTGGCCTTGCAAATCTGTCAATGCCCTGATTATCAGGGCCTCTGTATTGGTTCACGGGAGGATAGGGTAGGCCTGTACGCTGATGACATGATACTTTTTATGTCCCGTCTGACAGTTACCCTTCCCATTGGGATTATGCTTATTGACAGGTTTGGAGACTTTTCTGAGCTCAGAATAAATAAATTGGTACAAATCTGCCTTTCTGCCCCTACAGGCTTCTGATTGGGGACTATACTTCCATGGCTTACGGGTTGTCTCCCACTTTAAATATCTTGGCATTCACGTGAACAGGGCGTTTGGGACGATCATCTGATGAACATTCAACCATTACTCACCTTTAATAAGTAATAAATAAATATATATCACCTGTGCTGGAGGAAACTGTGGGCCATATCCTTGCTGCGTTGCTCCTGTACGCTTCCCTGTAAGGCGTACAACTAATGAATAATACAAAATTTAGAAAAAATAGGAGTACACGCTAGGAAAAATAGCAATAGGAATATGAAAATATAAACTAAATGGAACAGTGTCCTACCTTCAAATTAGTAGTATGGTATTGGACTGGAACAATGGTCCTCTGAAATGTGAACACAAAAAATGTTTTGATCCCGACGAAGGAAATTAGAAAGTTTCCGAAACGCGCCGATAGTTTTGTGGACTCTTCGTGCCCCCATAGTGACGTCACTATCAGTTACTCACAACATCGAGCTACTTACCACGAGGACGGAAGCTGGTTGAGACGCTACCGGCCGGAGCGTTCTCCTGCTATTCCCGTTTGAGGACCATCACCCCGAAAAGTGACGTCCCCGATCAGCAACGGACATCAGGTACCTATCTCTACCAGAACGCTACTATTTTACCTGAGCCGGAGGCAACTAGGAACCTCTTTTTTATTACAATTTGCAGCGCTGGAGTACCCTCAAAACGGGTCCACTGCGTAAAGACTCATCATCTTGTACTCTTAGAAAGTGCCACAACACAATCACATTCTCCAGTAATACACAGCATATTCTATTTTAGGTACTTGAACGGTTATTACCCATTCCATTATCTTTAATAAACACTCGTTCATTTATTTAAAAAAAAAATTTTGTGTTCACATTTCCAGAGGACCATTGTTCTAGTCCAATACCATACTACTAATTTGAAGGTAGGACACTGTTCCATTTAGTTTATATTTTCATCTTACTATTGCTATTTTTCCTAGCGCGTACTCCTATTTTTTTCTAACTTTGCATTACTCACCTTTGTTCGTGACATTCTGGGTTTGGGCTACCTTGCCGCTTTCTGTGTCAGGCCGCATCAACCTTGTGAAGATGGTGATCCTCCCCAATTGTTTGTATGTTCTTGAGCATGCCTCTGCCCCAGTTCCTGTCTTCTTTTTTTTTTTTTTTTTTTTAACTACATGCTCTATTTCCCTCTTGTCTGGGGCGGGAATATGTCTAAGCTTAAATTGTCTATTTTGCAGCGCTTAAAGGGTCGAGGGGGCATGTCACTCCCCGACGTCTATCTCTACTACATAGCGGGACAGCTTAGATATCTCAGACATTGGGTGTCCTCCCTCCCTAATGGAGAACACCACCTCACCTACTATCTTCACCTGACCAGTTGTGGCCGGTCTTGGAGGGTCGGTCAGGAACAAGAGCCCCCTAGTTGCCCTTGCATAGGCTGGCTTCTCAGGTGTGGTTGGCCTCCAAGAGTCTTCTAGCCTATACGGGCTGGATAGGCACCTTTTTGGTTTGACCCTTTTCTCCCTCACTTCTCTGACGTTTTAGATCACCCATTCTGGAGGTCTCATGGTGTCTTCACTATAGACGATGTACACGACTGTGTTAGTTTCAGTGACTTCCAACACTTCCTGGACAATTGTGCTATCCCCCGCTAGTCCTTCTATAAATACCTCCAGCTCAGGCATTTGTTCTCCATGCAGTTTCCTACCTCCTCCGCACCGTTCTCCAAATTCCTGGTGATAGGGGTCTTTAAGTCACAGGGACCCCGGGGCCTCATCTCTGTGCTATAGAACACTTTACTGGGAGCAAAGATGGCTAGGGAACCCCTCTTGGTTGAGTCACGATGGAAGGCTCTGCTGCCTGGCTTAACCGAGGAGGAGTGGGAGGAGGCTCTCTCCTCTCACTTACATGTTTCTCCTGCTGTAAATAACAAACTCATTCAATTATACATGTTTCACCAATCCTATCTACCCGTTTGATTAAAATGGGTAGGCTTATCTCTACTAACTGTCACCGCTGCAGAGCTAGCGGGGCAGACTTTCTACACTTTAATGTCGTCCTGCCCGGCAGTGCAGGGCTTTTGGGAGCAGACACTCAGGTTTTTGGGGACACTTATGCAGCACCCTGTCACTGCTGACATTAAGGCCTGTTTATTGGGCCTCTTTGTGGAGGACCAATGGACCCCTTTTGAAACTGTATTCCTTAGAAAGGTGCTGTTCTTGGCTCACAAGTCCATAGCCTTGCGTTGGATGGATCCTTGGTCCCCCACCTTGGCCGGCTGGAAGGCCCTGGTGAATGTTGCTGTGAAGTATGAATATTTAGTTTATAAACGCCGTAAGAACCCTTCCGTCACTGACGTCTGATGCTCTTAGCAAGCCCTTCCTAATCTCCCCCTCGCCCTCCCAATTTCCCTTTTTTTCTTTTTTCCTTGCTCTCGCACTCTCACTCTCTCTTCTCTTTCTTTTTCCATCTGAGTGTTTGTCTCGTCCTTGGTTCTATGTTGGGCATGCTCCTCCATTTGTCTTGTCCCTTCTGTTGTATTTGTCCCTGTTGGAGTGCCCACTTTATGTGGTTGGTTTTTGTACGGTTTTATTGCTCTTATTACAATGTATATGCCTCATGTAACTGTGCACATTAAGACCTTACCTGACGTGCTGGTCAGGCCTATGCACTTTTTTATTGCTGCCTTATATTGTACTGTCACTGTTTTTTGCATATACTTTGTAATAAAGTCTGTTAAAAAAAAAAAAAAATGGTGTGAAAGAGAAGCTACTGATTGAAAACAATTTTGTCGAGACTGCTCCTCTGGCAGAGTGCTCCAAATTTAGAAACATCTATACCTGCTACTTTCATAGTCTGCTAAACTCATCTAGCCAAAGGGGTGGTAGATACAGGATTATGAGGTTTGCAGTAAGAAATTGGTAATTAAGAAGAAGAAAGTCTGAGAGATTCAGTTCTGGATTCATAAGAACAAAGACAGACAACACAGTTTGTCAGGATGTTGAAAAGCTGGATAAAACACTGATTTGTAAGTTTTTGCTTTGGTACGGCGGTAAACTGTAAATACTACGCCTTGAGGAGAATTTTGTCTTCGGCAAACATCTAGAGCCCTGACATCAGATACATTAAAGAACATTGAGTTTAAATGAGAGAAATTTGAGAGATAAGGAATCATTATTTTCCCTAGATAAGAACAGATTTAAGCAATCACGCCCCCTCCCATAGGCTTGCATTGAGGGGCAGAGCGTGACGTCACACGGGGGCGGAGGCCTGACGTCACACTCCGCCGGCCTTGTGGTCGTCGGTAATCGGACCCGGAGCGAACACGCTCCAGGGACTGATTACAAACGGGGTGCCGCGTGAATGATCCCGGGGGTCCCCAGCGGCAGAACTCCCGCGATGAGGCATCTTATGCCCTAAGATGTGTAAGCACCGGAGAACCCCTTTAAAAATAAGCCACAAGGTGGTAGTAAAGTATTATAAATAAATACACTGTAAATGGAAAATGTAGTATTTTCCAAATAAAAGACAATACAATTGATGAGATAATGCTGACATGAATATGAGGGTGTGAACTCCACTGCCGCTCTGAGGGTGCTGACGGGAGCCCGCCAACGCACTGCAGGTGATTAACACACTGCCGGCCGAAATCTCGCGAGACGAGCAAGATTGCAGCACCTGTGACACAGGAGGAAAGAAGCAGCCGCGAGAGGATAAGAAGGGAGAACTAAGATCCAAGCAGAAGCAAATGGCACCGGAAGTGATCGGGAGGTGCCAGTGACTTAAGGTAAGTATGAAAAGCGGCGAAAATAATACAGAAATAGAAGAGGAAATATGAGGAAAATGCGGTAAAATGAATACAAGAATGGCCAAAATAAGAGAAATCACAAAAGGGAATATAAGAAAAAAGGGGGAATATGTATATATAAAGAGGGGAAGAACAGATTTGCTGCAGCACACAGAGTAGTGACAAGTGGTTTATTTTATTCCAATTGCTACGTTTCAACCGCACATGCGGCCTTTTTCAAGCGTGCTTGAAAAAGGCCGCATGTGCGGTTGACACGTAGCAATTGGAATGTAATAAACCACTTGTCACTACTCTGTGTGCTGCAGCAAATCTGTTCTTCTAGCGATACGGACCCGGGACCTGGGACCAGCCGCTGCGTGCACCGACCTTTACACACCTTTGAGGTGCAGCCCACCCTGCTTTTTCTATATAAAGAGGGGAAATATATAATTAAGCAAAAAAGAGAGAAAATCTTTATTATACTAGAAAATATATAAATGCAATGATATAAATGAAATATGTGAAAATAAATATATTAAATTAAATATTAAAAATGGAAATATGGATTAATATAAGAGAAACACTGAGCGCACTGCTGAGCAGCAAAGGAGGAGGAGTTTAAGGTGACAGTTACTTATATAATCATACTATTGTGATTGGTTATTGTGACATTGCAACATGTTTGGTTGCACTATGCAATATATATTCAAAGTTTTCTGTAATATTTAAGTACATATATACATTTTTTCTTTACTGCTGAGTCTCAGTATAAAGACATTTTAAAAGCATAATAGGCGCGTCTTGTCTTGTTATAAAATTGGTGATTTTCCTAACACTTGTGACGGAAAATATTGATTTTGTGAAGACGGGAGGCGAGTATCATTGCATTAATCTCTCTTTAATGCTCAAATAGCATAATCGGAAACAAGCTGAGTCTTTATAAACTGCTGCTTTGATTAACTCCTCTTTCAAAATACGAATCAGGATACCACGAACAGAAGGCAGAACGAACGTGGCAGAAGAAACACTCCAACTAGTAGTACTACTTCAGGAACAAGGTGGGAAGGATGAACCGGTGATCCTAGGAATTCTGCAGGAAAACATTCTGCCTGTAGTCTGCAATTAGTATTCTGAAAAGTAAAAGAATACAGGGATGGGTTTAAATAGGGAGGGATGATACTCGCCTCCTGTCTTCATAAAATCATTATTTTCCGTCACAAGGGTTAGGAAAATCACCACTTTTATATCAGGCGAGAGGCTACTATCATTGCAAGTTTAAAGCTATTGTGATCTATGGTATAATAAAGCAAACATTATATACTAGAAGGCAGAACAGACATAGATTGGGGCCTAAAATAAAGTAGAGTCAGACGACCAATCTGCTGATTTAAGAATATCTGACAATGAACCTCCCGATTAGGCAGCTTTAGTTGACATGGCACTCCGAGTAGAATGAGCACCATAAACTGAAACATCTATGCCTGCTAAAGACATGGTCTGTTTTACCCATCTAGCTAAAGTAGATGAAGGGACAGGTAAATGAGAATGACAAAAA
Source organism: Hyla sarda (assembly GCF_029499605.1). NCBI lineage: Eukaryota > Metazoa > Chordata > Amphibia > Anura > Hylidae > Hyla > Hyla sarda. The sequence goes on along the minus strand of NW_026610947.1, from coordinate 126,199 downwards.
GAAATAAGTATTTGGTAAGAAGAAGAACTAAGAGATTCAGTTCTTCATTCGTAAGATTTTAGACATCTGACAATACATAATTTAGGATGTAGAGAAAACATAGGATAGGAAATAGAATGAAGATTTGTTTTTGAACGACAAATGAAAAATTGAACTCTATGAGGGAAATATTGTGTATTGGAGATGACTAGAGCCTGTTTATCCGAAATCCGTTTAATGGAAATAAGTCAGAGAAAGACAGTAAGTTTAAAAGATAAAACTTAAGAGTTAAATCATTACCTTCCCAAGAGGAAAAAAAGATTTAAGAGGGGTGCATCCCATGTGGGATTATATTTAGGAAAAGGTGGATGTCTAAAACTAATACCCTTCATAAGATGGCAAACCAAAGGATGTTTGCCAATAGAGTCAATAAGAGCATAAGCCGAAGAGATAGCTGACCTATAAACATTAATACAGTCATGGCTGTAAATGTTGGCACCCCTTAAATTTTCAAGAAAATTAAGTATTTCTCGCGGAAAAGGATTGCAGTAACATGTTTTGCTATACACATGTTTATTCCCTTTTGTGTATTGGAACTAAACCAAAAAAGGAGGAAAAAAAGCAAATTGGACATAATGTCTCACCAAACTCAGAAAAATGGGCTGGACAAAATTATTGGCACCTTTTCAAAATTGTGGATAAATAAGATTGTTTCAAGCATGTGAATAATATCAACAATCTCAAGGTTACAAGTCCATCTTCAGAGATCTAGATTTGCCTTTGTCCAAAGTGCGCAACAGTATCAAGAAGTTTGCAACCCATGGCACTGTAGCTGATCTCCCTGGGCGTGGACAGAAGAGAAAAATTGATGAAAGGTGTCCAATGCAGGATAATACAAATGGTGGATAAGCAGCCCCAAACAAGTTCCAAAGATATTCAAGCTGTCCTGCAGGCTCAGAAAGCATCAGTGTCAGCACGAACTACCCGTCGACATTTAAATGAAATGAAGCGATTTGGCAGGAGACCCAGGAGGACCCCACTATGGAGGAGACCCAGGAGGACCCCCACCGCTGACACAGAGACATAAAAAAGAAAGACTACATTTTACCAAAATGAACCTGAGTAACCAAAATCCTTCTGGGAAAACGTCTTGTGGACAGATGAGACCAAGATAGAGCTTTTTGGTAAAGCACATTCTACTGTTTATCGAAAATGGAATGAGGCCTACAAAGAAAAGAACACTGTACCTACATTGAAATATGGTGGAGGGTCAATGATGTTTGGGGTTGTTTTGCTGCCTCTGGCACTGGGGGCCTTTAATGTGTACAAGGCATCATGAAATCTGAGGATTACCAATGGATTTTGGGTCGCACTGTACAGCCCAGTGTCAGAAAGCTGGGTTTACGTCTGAGATCTTGGGTCTGCCAGCAGGACAATGACGCCAAAAATACGTCAAAAAGCCCCCAGAAATGGATGGCAACAAAGCGCTGGAGAGTTCTGAAGTGGCAGCAATGAGTCCAGATCTAAATCCCATTGAACACCTTTGGAGAGATCTTAAAATTGCTGTTGGGAAAAGGCGCCTCGCAATATGAGAGACCTGGAGCAGTTTGCAAAGGAAGAGTGGTCCAACATTCCGGCTGAGTGGTGTAAGAAGCTTATTGATGCTTATAGGAAGGAAGTGGCTGATTTCAGTTATTTTTTCCAAAGGGTGTGCAACCAAATAGTAAGTCAAGGGTGCCAATAATTGAAAACTTGAAAACTGTCAACATTTACGGCCATGACTGTAGTTCTATAGGCCTTACCTGAGTCAAAAGAATCAGATACATTTTTAAGATGTGCGATTAAAGGTGCATGTACGGGTTCCAAATGCCGTTGTGTGAACCAGTGAAGCAAAAGTTTCCAGACTGATCTGAAAACAGACCTCGTACCTGGCGCCCATGCATCGGATAAGATATCTATGGTTGATTGTGACCATTCCGAATCAACTGTTGTTGACCCGAAATCAACCAAATCACTAGAGACAGGGAACCCGCTAGAAAAAGAGGATAGTAATTCCCTGCTGGGTCTAATAGCAGAGGTTGATGAGATGGAATAATCATCGGGATGTCTATGGTCATACTCAAAATTTGGGTTGGCTACCATGGAGTGATCAGAAAAATTGTTGATTCCGGTGTCCAATCCTGAAAAAGTACCTACCAGGAAATGTGTATAGAGTGTCCTGAGGCCAAAGTTGTCAAAACGCATCTATTCCCAATGCTTCCGGGTCTGGTCGCAAACTAAAGTATAGTGGAAGTTGAGGCGAGAGGCGAAAAGGTCTATGTTTATGGGACCCCAAAGGGACAAGATCTTCTGAAAAATGATCGGAGAGATAACGGGAAGTCCAATCCACAACAGAATTGGAAATGCCCAGAATATATTTGGCCTTCAGGACGATGTTCTTTTTCAGACAAAAATGCCAGAAATCCCTAGCAATGTCTGCCAGAATCTTCGATCTGGCACCTCCCAGACTATTGATGTATTGAACTACTGAAACATTGTCCAAAAAAAGTAGAATACAACAATTGGGTTTGAGTTTTTCGAAACTCTTGTGATGGAAAGAACTGGCTAACAATTCCAGGCAATTGATATGAAGTTGAGACGGTTTCTGACCATCTCCCTCCTGTTGATTGGTGACCGCATCGGGGCACCCCAACCTAAAAGACCTGCTTCCTATTCTATCACCAAATCTGGTTTGGAATTGAAAATGGTCTTTTTATTCCATTCCTGAATGTGGTGAAGCTACCAAAGTAGTTCCTCTTTGGCGTTGGAAGATAGGGGAATTTCTTTTTTTTTTTAACTAATTTTTATTAAGTAGTTTTCGTATTTGTTCAAACAAGTACAAGAACAGTAAAGGAAACGACTACAAAATAATTTAGCTTAGAAGAACCCAAAGTATAAATGCTTGAGAAATTCAATAACCAATATCAGATGGTAATCAAATGATTACTAAGAAAGCATATACAGAAAACACAAGACAAATAAGAGAGCATTACAACAGAAAACAAAGCCACATTGGACAACAGAGAGCAGAGGGGGAAGGACAGTACAAAAACAAAGGGAACAAGGGAAGGCATTCAAGGAGGTTGAAGGTCAGTAAAGAGATCCCATGGATCCCAAACGGACAAAAACAACGGCGCAGTATTATTAAGTGAGGCAGTCAAAGACTCCAGGAATCGGATCTCACGGACCTGGGCCAGTAAATCACTCACCGATGGGGGAAGCGTTTGCTTCAAATATTTAGCAATCAATGTTTTGGTGGGCAAAACAATATGCAAAAACAACTTAAACGGCTTCTTGGATAAAGCGTTAGGAAACAAATGCAGGAGATACACGAGAGTCAAGGGGGACAGTAACTTCAAGAACGGAGCTGATTAAATGGGCCACCACCCTCCAAAATCCCCCTACGAGCAGACAGGACCAGAAGATATGAAATGTAGACCCAATTCCCACCCCACAATGCCAGCACGGTGGAGGAATGGAGGGATTCAATCTGTTGAGGAGTTCAGGGGTGTGATACCAACCCATAAGCATCTTGGACTGGGTTACCTTATAGACCGTTCAAATCGAGGCCTTAGTGGCCCTTTCCCAAATCACCCTCCGTTGATGAACAGTCAGGTATTCAAAACCTCCTCCTAGCGGCTTATAGAGCGATGAATAGGTGCAGCCCCTCCCAAGGGAGAGTTGAGAATAGAATAAATAGCTGAAAGAAGGCCTTTCACTTGCGCTCCTCGACAGCACAGCAGTTCAAAGCTCGTGGGCAAAGAAACCACCGGGGAGCTCAAGGAAGAGGACATGTAATGGCTAAGTTGGAGGTAATGGAACCGCTCAGAGGAGGGAAGATTATTTGGAGACATCAGCTGGTCAAACGGTAAAAGAGTGCGTGAACGGAAGTGCACTGCATCGGCCGAACAAAAAAGCCCTCTAGAACCCCATTCCCGCACCATGGCAGAGGTTAAGCCCGTTGAGAAGCTGGGATGGTAAAGAAATGACCTCATAGGGGAAGCCAAGGAGGCCAATTTAAATTTAACTGAACAATAATTCCAAACATACCGAGAGAAAGTTATCGGACCTAAAAGAGGGCCCATGGAGGGAGAAGAAAGAGGGAGAGTCCAAAGAGGAGAGTTAGGATGAATAGGGGCCAACCAAAGCTTCTCCAGCTCCATCCATCTGCTGTAGACATGATAGGAGGACAACGCCGCTAGGTGGCGCAAATGGGTGGCCCAATAGTACTTGGTTACATCCGGTACGGCAAAACTTCCAAAGGAGTGGTTAGCCATCATTACAGACATGGAAGGCGGTGTCTTTTTTGGCATCTCCTATGAAACGAAAGATAGCAGACTGAAAGGAACGAAGAGCAGCAAGGAGGACCCATACAGGAAAAATACAGCAATTTAGGGAGGATCGTCATCTTAACAGCAGCTATACGCCAAAAAAACTAGATATATTGGAGCTTCCATTGCTCGAAAAGACCCCGAAGTTCCTGAAGAAAAGTTAGCAGAATAAAGAGAAGCATAGGAAAACCCTAAGATATTTGAGCTTAGAGAGAGACCACCTAAAAGAAAGTTAGCCTGGAGAAGAGAGGACAGAGAAGGGGGAGATTCTGAGGCATGGCCTCAAACTTAGAGGTTTACTTTATAACCCGAAACAAGCCCATAGGAGTGCAGGGCCCGGTAGAGAGTGGGGAGAGAAAGTAGTGGACCAGTAAGAGTCAGGAGCACATTGTCCGTAAATAGTCGAATCCTTATAGTCCCTATCATGGAGACGGACCCCCAAGATGTCCGGGTCACCCCGGATCAAGGCAGCCAGAGGCTCAATACAAAGTGCAAAGATCAGGGGCGACAACGAACACCCCTGCCTAGTTCCATTAAATAAGGGGAAGCTCGGAGAAGTTAACATGAGGAAGTTTTATAGAGGCAGTGGGAGAAGAATAGCGGCCCCGCAAGGCAGTCAGAAAAGGGTAGCAAAAAGAAACGGCCAGCTCAGCCTGTCAAAGGCCTTTTCAGCATCAAGGCTAAGGACCAGGGCCTGCTCAGAGCGCTGATTAGTTAAAGGGTAGCTCCCACCATCCTATTTTTTTTTCTGTCCCTGCCTATTGCCAATCTATCCCTAACCCCCTCCCTGCTTTTAATTTTTATTTTTACTATATTAAAAATAACTTTTTTTCTGCCTGGTAGTGTGCTCACTACCAGGCACACGTCCCCTGCAGGCACCACGTCACTGATGCATGCTAGGGGGGGGACTTCCGCCCTTAGTTTATCTACACAGGGTGCCTCCAGCTGTTTCACCACTACAACTCCCAGCTTGCCCATACATCTATTGGCTGTCAGGGCATGCTGGGAGTTGTAGTAGTGAAACAGCTGGAGGCACCCTGTGTAGATAAACTATAAGTTAGTGCCATACGGCGCTAGCCCATTCCCTCCATCACAACCCCCCCCCGCATTAACCCCGTTCCCTCCATCACAAACCCCCCGCCCGCATACCCCGTTCCATCCGTTGTACTTACCGGCAGCGGGCGTGCAGGGACAGAGGCGGCGGCGATGTGTGGGAGGAGTGGCCTCCCAGCCAGTGGCCGGGGAGTCAATGCGCTCGCTCCTGCCTTTCTAATTGACAGGCAGGGAGCGAGAGCAGCCTAGTTGAAAAAGGACTGATTGCCAGGCCAAAATCAGTCCTTTTTCAGGCGTGACGTCATGCCAGGCTGCAGCCGGCCACTAGGAGGGAGACCCTAGTGGCTGGTTTTCAAATGTAAATGACACCCTTATAATAATAAAAAATAAAAAAAAATGAAACTATATTACAGATGTTGTAGTACATATGTACTACAAACATATATAAAAAAAAAAGTTGGTGACAGTGGCCATTTAAGTCTATCAGATCCACAACCCGTCTAGTGTTATCCACACCCTGGCGGCAGGGGATAAAGCCAACCTGGTCTTTATGAATAAGGGAGGGCAGAAAGCCACAAAGGCGAGGCGCCAGAACTTTAGTGAACAACTTCAGATCGGAGTTAAGTAGGGCAATGGGTCTGTAACTGGCACAATCATGGGGGACCTTGCCAGGTTTACGGATAAGAGTCACCAAAGAATGAAGAAAGGACTGCGGGATACCTTCCCACCTAAGAAGGAATTGAACAGGGAGACCAGTCTATTCAGGGACTTGAGGACCTCCCACAACTCCTCGGGAGTGATCGGAGCATTCAAGACAGCTCAATCAGAGACAGAGAGAAACGGTAAATGGCATTGTGACAAAAAGGAGTTCAGAGCAGTATCACGCTCCCCCGGGTCAGACGGAAGCTGAGAAGGAAGGGAGTAAAAGCTAGAGTAATAGTCCAGGAAGAGGCGAGAAATGGCTTCAGGATGGTAGTTAAGAGTAACCGCAGTATCCCTTAAGGCCAATTGAGACTGGGCAGCGGCTCGATCACGCAGGCGTCTAGCCTTATTACCTTTTTCATAAAAGTTGCTTAGCGTACAGAAGGAGGCGTTCCACCTTATGTAAGGCCAAATCTCCCAGACGAGCACGGGCTGCAACCAATCGCCTCAGCACCAAGAGGGACAAAAAGTAAAAGAGAAGCCTCCAGCCGAGAAATCTCAGCCCGAAGCTCCTGGACACGAGCCAAAGCATCCTTCTTTAATAGAGTTCCCAGGGCAATACAATGTCCCCTGACTACTGACTTGTGCGCTTCCTACAAGATAGCCTGCGAGGAGACAGAAACAACATCGGAAGCGAAGTAATCAGAAATGCAAGCCTGGATCGAGTCGGGAGGGCGGAGAAGTAAGCATAGTCATTAAGGTGCCAGTGTCAGCGACTGGGAGGGGTAGACTGAGGAGAGAAAGAAAGCAGGATCGGACTATGGTCCGACCAGGAAATCTGCTCTAGGGACGTGTCAGTAAGCATGTGCATCATGGGGGGATTATGGAAAAAAATAATCAATACGTGTATGTAACCGAAGAGGGTGAGGATAAAAAGATTGATCCGTCGGATGATTTATATGCCAGAGATCATATAAAGAGTAGGAGTGAATCACTTGCCGAAAAACGGAGGCCAGGTGCTATTGAGCAGGGGAGGGAGGGGAACCCGTTAGGGAATGCCAATCCATAGAAGGAGAAAAAAGCAGATTAAAATCACTGCCCAGCAGCCATGCAGATGGAGGGTATTTGTGAAGCTTAGCAAGGACCCTGTGTAGGAAAGGGATCTGGGAAAATTTAGGAGCATAAATATTACAAAGCAGTAAGGGCCGACCACCCAGAGTACCCTCAACAATGACATAGTGCCCCCCAGGATCTACAATATAGGAGGTTACCTGAACAGGGCAGGACCTAGAAATGAAAATAGCCACCCCCGCAACCTTCCTACCAGAGGTAGCCGAAAAGGCTTGGGGATAAAGGTGGTGAAAAAACTGAAAGGAGACAGTATTATCAAAAGTGTGTCTCCTGAGGCACTTCACATTCAAAGAGACACACTTAGCCATAGTGGATACCAGGGAGGGATAAACACTAGAAAAAAAAAGAGCACTCCCCACATTCTAAAGAGCAAGCAAGAACATCTGGGAAGGCAAATAACCCACAGCCGCCTCTAGGAGAGTAGAGTTCAAATCCCAAGAGCCTAAAAAAGGAAAAGGAAGGGGTGGGGGGACAGACCGATAGACCAATGCAAAACAAAATCAACACCAACAAATTGTCAGTCCCATTGTCACCGCCTCAGAGGGGAAGTGAGAGAACAACTACCAAAAGGAGACCTAAAAAATTTACGCCTCCACCCTCTAAGGCCATGTGAAGCAGAGTACCATAGGGCAAAAAAAGTAACCGTAAAGTCGGATAACATGGCTATAAAAAAGGCAAATGTAAAATATTAAGTAAGAAAACAAACAAACAGTAGTAAAGACATGACAAATATGAAGCAGTAACTGTTCAATACAGGGGAGAACCAGACACTGCTGAATCCATCATCACAGGAAGGGAGGCGGCATTAGAACGCAGCCAGGCCCATGGAGCAGAGCACCTTCAAGTAGGAGCAGCTGGTACGTTCTGCTGAGCAGGAGACGCAGCCTTCCGACCTTAGCCGCACAGGAGGCAAAGGAGGGGGGAGGAGTGCCAGACCCAGTCCACTACAGAGGGGAGAGAGAGATCCAGAGGGGTGCAGAAAGCAGTGAGGTCAGTGAAGGACCGTAGAACAGCAGAGCGTCCTTCCCGAAGAGCATGAAGGGCAAATGGAAAGCCCCACTTGTACGGCACTTTGTGGCTCCTCAGGACAGCAAGGAGGGGTTGAAGCATTCTCCTCTTCCTCAAGGTGATCCAAGATAAGTCCTGAAACAGCTGGACAGGAGCCCCGTCAAAGTTCCAAAGGGTGTGTGCCTTTGCCATAATAGCCTCCTTAAGTTGAAAGTCATTCACACAGCATATTACGTCCCTGGGGGAACCCGAACAAGACTTAGGACAGAGGGCTCGGTGTACTCTGTCCAGTTTTATCTTATGGGAGGGAGGTTCGCCCAAGATGAAATTAAAGATGGCCTCCAAGGTGGCATGCAAGTCCTCCTCAAGAGTCGCCTCAGGTAGACCCCCTTACCCGAATATTATTGTGGCGGCCCCAGTTATAAAGATCCTCCACGTGGTCATGAAGATCACCCAAAAATTGCGACTGGGAAGCAATAGTGGACTGTAAGCGGGCGACAGGTTCTGGTAGAATCATGGTCTTCCTCCAATTCCTCCACCCTAGCAGAGACATGTTGCAAATCTTGCCGGAGGGCAGAAATCTGAGCCCGACGGGTGTTCTTAACCCCAGAAATATAGGGAATTGAAATCCTCCTTAGTCGGGATCTGAGAGAGCTATTGGCTCCAAGCAGAAGGGACAGGGGAGACCCCAGGCAGGCCCGAACAGTCCATTTCAGCATCAGACATAGTGTCCCAGGCAGTCCCAACCACCCCAGGCAGTGGAGCAGCCGATATCACAGGGGAGGGAGGGGGATCCCGCTGGGAGGCAAAGCGGGGGGGCAGCATTAAGCTTACTAGAAGGTTGCATCCTCAAAGGTATAGACAGGTGGCTTTAGACTACAGGGGTTGGAGGACAGGAGATGTGAAGCAGGGGTAAAGGAGAGACCCCCAGGGAAGGACCAGGTGAGGAGAAGTCCGGTAGCAGGTTGTTCCAGCAATGCAGAGGGGGCAGCCACAGCAGTATCCCCAATTAAGGCAGGCAGAGGATCCAGACTAGCAGAGGAGGTAGTACCCGCCACTAATGAGGCCCAAGATGGCGACTGCAGGGGCTTATGAGGGGTAACCACAAGTCCCAAGACTGCAGGGGGTAATCTGTGTAGAAATCAGGCTCCCCTCACTATTAGCAGGCTCAGAGGCACCGAAGTCGGCAGAGCACATTGAGAGGCCCAATCCTGACTGGGAGCGGAGGAGTGCAGGGATGGCAGCAATAGTGGAGGGATCCCTGGTGGCAGCAGAGTCGCAGCAGAGGAAGCGTGTGGCAGGCCAGCGGTGCACACAGGAGCAGAGGAGTGCGACCGTGCTGCAGGAGTAGAAGCAGTCTGGAGCGGTGTGGCACCCATGGAGTGAGATCGGAGACCAGAAGCAGGCCCTGTAACGGATGATGCAGCCGGAAGACGGGGATTGAGGCCAAAGAGAGGAGGATAGCTTCCTGGACCGGCGGGAGGTTTTCCCCATCAGGTAAGCGCCGGTACAGGCCGAAGTTGGCTAATTACAGGCCTCAGGGAGCGGGAGCCCACAGACTAAGCAGCCCTACCCGTTGAGCGCCTCGCCACGCCCCAGATGAGGGAATTTCATCTGAATAACTCAGACCTTCCCTTAGGTGTTGAGACTTTAGTCTTTGGAGAGCTCTGTAATGTAGAGGTGCTGGGAAGATTGCTTGGATCGAGGAAGAAAGTAACCCTACTATGCGAGCAGGTTGTTCCAGCAATGCAGAGGGGGCAGCCACAGCAGTATCCCCAATTAAGGCAGGCAGAGGATCCAGACTAGCGGAAGAGGAGGAGGTAGTACCCGCCACTAATGAGGCCCAAGATGGCGACTGCAGGGGCTTATGAGGGGTAACCACAAGTCCCAAGACTGCAGGGGGGAACCTGTGTAGAAATCAGGCTCACCTCACTATTGGGAGGCTCAGAGGCACCGAAGTCGGCAGAGCACACTGAGAGGCCCAATCTTGACTGGGAGTGGAGGAGTGCTGGGATGGCAGCAGCAGTGGAGAGATCCCTGGTGGCAGCAGAGTCTCAGCAGCAGCAGAGGAAGCATGTGGCATGCCAGCGGTGCACAGAGGAGTGCAACTGTGCTGCAGGAGGAAAAGCAGTCTGGAGCGATGCGGCACCCATGGAGTGAGACCGGAGACCAGAAGCAGGCCCTGTAACGGCTGCTGCACGGCCCGCAGCATTGCCGGAGGGCCACAGGTAACGGGTGATGCAGCCGGAAGATGGGGATGGAGGCCGGAGAGAGGAGGACAGCTTCCTGGACCGGCGGGAGGTTCTCCCCATCAGTTAGCTAGTTACAGGCCTCAGGGAGTGGGAGCCCACAGACTAAGCGGCCATGCCCGTTGAGCGCTTCGCCATGCCCCAGATAGGGGAATTTCATCTGTATTACTCAGACCTTCTCTTAGTTGTTGAGACTTTAGTCTTTGGAGAGTCCTGTAATGTAGAGGTGCTGGGAAGATTGCTTGGATTGAGGCAGAAAGTAACCCTACTATGCGAGTGAGTGTTCTTAAGGAAATTAAACTTTTTGAAAGGATAGAACGTATTTCTTTGTGAATCATATGCATCTTCCTGGCGGGAAAGCTCAATAGAGCCCATTGAGTATTGATTAGGATTCCTAAGAATTAGTATGGACTTTTTTAGGTTGATAAGAGAACCTAGAACACCTCTGCTTCTGAGAGTGGCTATAACTGGTTTTATCAATTTTGTGAAGCACCATGGGACCGAAGATAGGCCGAATGGAAGGCAAGTAAATTGCCATTTTTGGTTCTTCCAAATAAATTTCAGATAATGATGGAAAGAAGGATGAATTGGGACTGTCAAATATGCGTCCTTGAGATCTCTTTTCATTAACCAATCGTTTTGATGTAAAAGTTCTTTTAAAAGATGGATTCCCTCCATCTTGAAGTGATGATATCTCAAAAACTCGTTGAGTTGTCTCAAAATTATGACTGGTCTGTGACTGACATCATTTTTTTCTTTATCAAGAAAATGTTGCTTAGGAAGCCTAGAGTGGGGAGAGAGATAGGAGCTATTGCTCGTTTTTGGAAAAGTTCCTCTATTTATATTTGAATTAGACGTTTGTCCAGTGCTGAAAACCGGATAGAATGGGGAAGATGTAATTGTACAGGAAGGGTTATGAAATCTAGTCGATAACCCGAGACTGTATTGAGGATCCACACATCTGATGTGATTGTGGACCAAGCAGGGAAAAAATTCTGAAGTCTGCCTCCTAGTGGAATTAGATGAGATTGAGAAATATTCTGTCTTACCTGTAGAGGGTCTGGACCTTTTGGTATCATCGTTGTCCGCATCCTCTCCAGGGCCTTCCCCGGGAAGGGAAGAAAGGTGCAGGTTGGTAAGTAACAGGTAGGTATTGAATTCTTTCTTCGGGTAAGGTAGGGCCTCTATGGAATGGACGGGAAGTGGAGGCTCGGCTGGGAAAGCGACCCTTTCCTCTCAAAGTCTTGCCAAAAACTCTAGGATTAAATACCCAATGAAGTTTGGGCTTTTTCTAGGGTTGTAAACAAGCTGACAAATTTATTTATATCTTTTAATTAAAGAATCCCCGAATAATAAACCTTCAAATGAAGGACTGGGTTCATTTGGTGCTAAATAGCTTAGCTGCTGGTCAAGTCGCATTACAATAGATCTGCAAAATTCTGTGCAAATTGCAGCATTTGCATTGCCCAGCATGCACATAGCACGCTGAGCCCATCCACATAGTGTTTACAGGTTCACCAGATACAACAGCTCGTTCTGAAAGATTAATGGTCTTTGTAAGAGGGCCTATAACATTTAATAATGTGTCCTGAAAGGACTTATCAATACCTTCTTTCGGGTGTTTGCCCAATTTGAGAAGGTATTTAGTCAAAACTGGATCAATGTCCGGAGTTACAGAAGCCTTGGACGAAGGCATGCTGCCCGTAATTTGTTTCTGTTAGACTTATCTAAAGGTTTTTCTATTTAAAGAATCACCTGATTTGGAGACCCTGATTTGATCAGGGGAAAAAAATGCAATCCCTTGGGAATATTGGATAGTAGATCCAGAATCATCTGGAAAAGGAGAGACCTCTCCTTGACTATTATCACTATCCTCACTTTCATAAGTCCTCCGTATCTGAGGTTTCTGAAGATGATTCCTGGCTAGACATTATTTATAGGAATCTGGCTTGTTCCTCTTAGGATTTAGATGCCCGCTTGGTAGTAACTTCCTTTGGGGCCGAGGGTCTTACACGTGAGGTTAAAGATTTCTTATCCTTATCACCTGAATAAAAAGGGGTCTTGGGATTATTTATACTTTTTCTCCTGAGTTATCATGAGTTTAAAAAACAGACTATTTGCAGGAGAGTCAGATGTGTCCAAACAATGGTGTCTCTTCCGAGTGGACTTCCCGGGTCTGTCCAAGGCCTTTGGTGTCGACAGATGAGGGAGAGGAGTAGCCGCATGAGATTGTGATATCGGCATGGCAACAGTCCTAGCAATATTGTCCTGCATTGAGGGTAGTGCATGTTGGAAGGCAGTTTGCATAGATTTTGATATGGACTTATCTACTAGATTTTGAATCTGAATAGATGAGAGGAGTCAGCTGACTGGGACAACTGGGCAATATAATATAGCTACTATGAAAAAATATATGAATATATCAGAATGCCCAATTTATATATAATTAGATATATTTTAGTGAAAACAATATGAGAATTTGCTCCTATATAGTAAAGAAGGGGTTAATATAAGGAAAACGCAAGATGACTGCAATGAGAGATGCTTACTCCGGTGTCACTGACCGGAATAAGAGACGCGAAGCAGAGATATCGGCTGCGCCGCAGGCAAACTCTCGCGAGAGTTCGGGTAGAAAACCAGATACACAGAGCCGCCAGAGAGTAACTAAGAAAAAGATCTGTGTGAAAAGGTAAATGGACGGAGAAAACGCTGATATAGATCAGAAGAAGTTTCTATAAACAGATACAGCGGATATATGAGGAGAAAAACTGGGGAAATTAATTAATATATATCAGAGACAAAAAATAAAAGAACAAAGGATAAAAATAAAGAGATATGAAATGGGTAATGAAAATAATTAAGAATAATTAACAATAATAGCAATTACTACAATAACTATTATATGAGGTAAAGCAAACAGTAATACATATCTTTCAAGAGGAGGAGGAGTTAATCAAAGCCGCAGTTTATAAAGACTCGTTCCTGATTGGTTACAGATTTCATGTTCTTCTAATCTACTTAATGTTATTGCTATTTGAGCATTAAAGAGAGATTAATGCAATGATAGGAGCCTCCTGTCTGATATAAAATCCAGAGCTGCACTCACTATTCTGCTGTTACATCATGTCTCCTAATCCAGAGCTGCACTCACTATTCTGCTATTACATCGTGTCTTATCCTCCAGAGCTGCACTCACTATTCTGCTGTTACATCATGTCTCCTAATCCAGAGCTGCACTCACTATTCTGCTGTTACATCGTGTCTTATCCTCCAGATCTGCACCCACTATTATGCTGTTAAATCAGGTCTTATCCTCCATAGCTGCACTCACTATTCTACTGTTAAATCCTCTTATCCTCCAGAGCTGCACTCACTATTCTGCTGTTACATCATGTCTTATCCTCCAGAGCTGCACTCACTTTTCTGCTGTTAGATCATGTCTTATCCACCAGAGCTGCACTCACTTTTCTGTTGTTACATCGTGTATTATCCTCCAGAGCTGCACTCGCTATTCTACTGTTAAATCATCTTATCCTCCAGAGCTGCACTCACTATTCTGCTGGTTTACGTTCCTGTCTGTCACACATTACAGGGGATGTGGTTATTAGACTTCTGGTCACTGCTCAGTGTAATCCCTACATTTCCCATGATGCAGTGCAGTGGAGTTATGGTTGTACTCTGTGTTTTTAGGAGCGGGCAGCCTCTTCTCCTTTGCTGCGCCTGGCCTGGGCCCGCATTATTCTTGATGAGGCTCACAACATCAAGAACCCCAAGGTGCAGACGTCCATTGCTGTGTGTAAGCTGAGAGCCGGGGCCCGCTGGGCAGTGACCGGGACCCCCATCCAAAACAACCTGCTGGATCTATACTCCCTGCTGCGGTGAGTGAAGGGGGCCTACACCTGTACAGTGTATCCAGAAGAACCACCTGTGTCCCGCTGGACCCCTCCTCCACAACCACCTGTCTTCCACAAGAAACCCTCCTCCACAACCACCTGTGTCCCGCAGGACCCCTCCTCCACAACCACCTGTCTCCCGCAGGACCCCTCCTCCACAACCACCTGTCTTCCACAGGAAACCCTCCTCCACAACCACCTGTGTCCTGCAGGACCCCTCCTCCACAACCACCTGTCTCCTGCAGGACCCCTCCTCCCAAACCACCTGTGTCCCGCTGGACCCCTCCACAACCACCTGTGTCCCGCTGGACCCCTCCACAACCACCTGTGCCCCCCTGGACCCCTCCACAACCACCTGTCTCCCGCAGGACCCCTCCACAACCACCTGTCTCCCGCAGGACCCCTCCTCCACAACTACCTGTGTTCCGCAGGACCCCTCCTCCACAACCACCTGTCTCCCACAGGACCCCTCCTCCACAACCACCTGTCTCCCACAGGACCCCTCCTCTTCAGTCCTCACTGGTGGTGACTCCTGTATAGTCCTTAGTGAAGGTCTCTCCAGTCTCCTGCAGGTCCTCTCCTAGTCCTCAGTATAGGTCTCTCCTGCAGGCCCTCCCATAGTCCTCAGTATAGGTCTCTCCTGCATGACCTCCCATAGTCCTCAGTATAGATGTCTCCTGCAGGTCCTCCCATGGTCTTTAGTATAGGTCTCTCCTGCAGGTCCTCCCATAGTCCTCAGTATAGGTCTCTCCTGCAGGTCCTCCCATAGTCCTCAGTATAGGTCTCTCCTGTCTACTGCAGTTCCTCCCATAGTCCTTAGTATAGTTCTCTCCTGTCTACTGCAGTTCCTCCCGTAGTCCTCAGTATAGGTCTCTCCTGCAGGTCCTCCCGTAGTCCTCAGTATAGATGTCTCCTGCAGGTCTTCCCGTAGTCCTCAGTATAGGTGTCTCCTGCAGGTCTTCCCGTAGTCCTCAGTACAGGTCTCTCCTACAGGTCCTCCCATAGTCCTCAGTATAGGTCTCTTCCGCAGGTCCTCCCGTAGTCCTCAGTATAGGTGTCTCCTGCAGGTCCTCCCGTAGTCCTCAGTATAGTTGTCTCCTGCAGGTCCTACGGTAGTCCTCAGTATAGGTGTCTCCTGCAGGTCCTCCCGTAGCCCTCAGTATAGCTCTCTCCTGCAGGTCCTCCCTTAGTCCTCAGTATAGGTCTCTCCTGCAGGTCCTCCCATAGTCCTCAGTTTAGGTCTCTCCTGTCTCCTACAGGTCCTCCCGTAGTTCTCATTGGGTTTTCCTCCTCAGGTTTCTCCGCTGTTCCCCATTTGATGAGTATAAGCTGTGGAAGAGTCAGGTGGACAATGGCAGCAGGAAAGGGGGAGAGCGTCTGACCATCCTGACCAAGAGCCTTCTGCTGCGGAGGACCAAGGATCAGATGGACCACACTGGGCGACCCCTGGTAATTGACCCCAACTCAATGTGTACCGCCCCCTAATGTCTAACCTCCTGTGGGCATCTTCACACCGACAATATCTCTAGGTTCAGCACATGCAGCATATAAGTGACCCCCTGTATTCTTGTGTGCCCCCCCCCCTGTATTCCTGTGGTAGGATCCTCCCCTGTATTCCTTTGTGACCCTCCCCCTGTATTCCTGGGGGACCCCCCTCCCACTGTATTCCTGGGTGACCCCTCCCTTTATATTCCTGTGTTGTTCAGGTCGAGCTTCCTCAGAGGCGGAGTGAACTCCATCAGCTGACTCTCTCCGCTCAGGAGCAGGCCGTGTATGACGTGATATTCGCCCGCTCCAGGTGAGGGGTGTGGTGGGGAGGGGATAGAAGTTACTTTACTGGGTATAGGTATATTGGGAGCTTAGATAAATACAGGGGAAGATGTGCAGGAGCTACATGTGGCCACTATGGGCTGATGGCGAGAGGGTCCGGGCGGCAGGCTGATGGCGAGAGGGTCCCAGGCAGTGGGGTTCTGAGTGGGGGGAGGGTTCCGGATGGTTATGATGGGGGGGAGGAGGGTTTGAGGCAGTGGGGTTATGAGGGGGGGGAGGGACGGTGAGGTTATGATGGGGGGAGGAGGGTTTGGTGCGGTGGGGTTATGATGGGGGGGAGGGTTTGGGGCAGTGAATTATGGGGAGGAGGGTTTGGGGCGGTGGGGTTATGATGGGGAGGTGGGTTTGGGGCGGTGGGGTTATGATGGGGGGAGGAGGGTTTGGTGTGGTGGGGTTATGATGGGAGGAGGGTTTGGTGCGGTGGGGTTATGATGGGGAGGTGGGTTTGGGGCAGTGAATTATGATGGGGAGGAGGGTTTGGTGCGGTGGGGTTATGATGGGGAGGAGGGTTTGGTGCGGTAGGGTTATAATGGGGGAGGAGGGTTTGGGGAGGTGGGGTTATGATGGGGGAGGAGGGTTTGGGGAGGTGGGGTTATGATGGGGGAGGAGGGTTTGGGGAGGTGGGGTTATGATGGGGGGAGGAGGGTTTGGGGCGGTGGGGTTATGATGGGGGGAGGGACGGTGGGATTATGATGGGGGTAGGAGGGTTCAGGGCAGTGAGGTTATGATGGGGGGAAGGACAGTGGGATTATGATGGGGGGAGGAGGGTTAAGGGCAGTGGGGATATGATGGGGGGAGGAGGGTTAAGGGCGGTGGGGTTATGAAGGGGGAGGAGGGTTTGGGGCGGTGGGGTTATGATGGGGGGAGGAGGGTTTGGGGCGGTGGGGTTATGATGGGGGGGAGGAGGGTTTGGGGCGGTGGGATTATGATGGGGGGGAGGAGGGTTTGGGGTGGTGGGGTTATGGTGTGGGGAGGAGGGTTTGGGGCGGTGGGGTTATGATGGGGGGACGGTGAGGTTATGATGGGGGGAGGAGGGTTTGGGACGGTGGGGTTATGATGGGGGGGGGGGAGGAGGGTTTGGGGTGGTGGGGTTATGATGGGGGGAGGGGCAGGGGCTATGGGTGGTTTCTCTAGTTGGGTCCTGTCCCTTTTTCCATGGCTTTTTCTCCTCTGCTCAGGTCTACGCTGCAGAATTACCTGAAGAGACACGAGGGGGGATTGGCGGGATCACACGCGGCCTCCGGAGGGGCAGATAATCCCTTTGACAGAGGTAACAGCACCTTGTGATCCAGCCTTCTGCCCCTTCTATATTCCTCTCTCTCATGCTCCAACCCTCCCTCTCTTGCCCCCACAACCCTCTCTCTCTCATGCTCCAACCCTCCCTCTCTTGCCCCCACAACCCTCCCTCTCTCTCATGCTCCAACCCTCCACCTCGCCCATCTTTTCTTTTAGTTGCGCGGGAATTTGGCCCTAGTCAGGGTGACATTTCGGCCCCTCCAGCCTCTCATGGATCCAGTACCGTCCACATCTTGTCACTTTTGCTCCGCCTGCGCCAGTGCTGCGGCCATTTATCCCTACTGAAGACGGTGAGTGCCCCCTAGGGGAGGTATACAAACAAGGAGAGCGCTCCTAGTGTGATAACGTAATGTAAAAAGAAGATGAACAAACAAGTGGAATTGCTCACCAAGTATAGTTGTACTGCGACCAAGTACAACTATGGTAAAAGCGTGAGGTAACCCTACAACGGGCGAAGGACGGCAGCTGCTCCTGGAAACACAGGTGAAGCACTCAGACGGATCCCTCCAAGGAACAGCCCAGGATAAAGGCAGCGCACAAGACTTCAAAGGTAAAATGGTTTATTTACCCGGCATGCAACACGTTTCGCTGGATAACCAGCTTCATCAGGCATGGATAACCAGCTTCATCAGGCATCGTGATGCCTGATGAAGCTGGTTATCCAGCGAAACGCTTTGCATGCCGGGTAAATAAACCATTTTACCTTTGAAGTCTTGTGCGCTGCCTTTATCCTGGGCTGTTCCTTGGAGGGATCCGTCTGAGTGCTTCCCCTAGGGGAGGTGGCACCGATGGTCAGTAAACCACCCCCGTCCCCGTGTAGAAGCTCAGATGATGATGGGGGGGGGGGCAGTGATCATGATATCACACCCTATCTACCCCTTCCCCCCTTAGACTCTGGACCAGCTTGAACTGAAGAATGAGGGGCTGAGCCTGACCCTGGAGGAGCAACTCAACGCCCTGACCCTGTGTGACCTGCAGAGCCCGGACCCCAAATCCACAGTCTCCCTGAACGGAACCAATTTCCAAGCTGAACTCTTCCAGAGTGAGAACGGGAGCACCAAGGTGAGAAAATAATGGGTGTGGTCTGTGATGTCACAGGGGTGGGTGGGGTCAGTGATGTCGCAGTCATGGGTGGGTATGGTCAGTGATGTCACAGTCAGGAGTGGGTGACTGATGTCACAGTCGGGGGTGGGGGTCAGTGATGTCACAGTCATGGGTGAGTGCGGTCAGTGATGTCACAGTCAGGGATGGGTGTAGTCACTGATGTCACAGTCGGGTTGGTGCAGTTGATGATGTCACAGTTGGGGGTGGGGTCAGTGATATCAGTCAGGGGTTTGGTGATGTCACAGTCGGGTTGGTGTAGTCACTTATGTCACAGTCGAGTTGGTGTAGTCACAGTCGGGTGGGGTCAGTGATGTCACAGTGGAGTGGGTGCAGTCAATGATGTCGTAGTCAGGAGTGGGTGCGGTTGGTGATGTTACCGTCGGGTTGGTGTAGTCATTGATGTCACAGTTGGGGGTGGGGTCAGTGATGTCAGTCAGGGGTTTGGTGATGTCACAGTCGGGTTGGTGTAGTCACTTATGTCACAGTCGAGTTGGTGTAGTCACAGTCGGGTGGGGTCAGTGATGTCACAGTGGAGTGGGTGTGGTCAATGATGTCGTAGTCAGGAGTGGGTGCGGTTGGTGATGTTACAGTCGGGTTGGTGTAGTCACTGATGTCACAGTTGGGGGTGGGGTCACTGGTGTCACAGTCGGGGGTGGATGCAGTTGGTGATGTCACAGTCAGAATCTTAGCACTCTCTCTCTCTCCAGATTGACGCTCTCATGTCCCAGCTGAGAACCATAAGCTTCGGCGCTCTCCCCCAGAAGAGGTGAGGTCTCTAATTATTTGCACATGACTGTTCCATATGTTGGGGGGGGCTGTACACTAAAGTGTCCCCGTTATACAAGGTGCGGAGCTGCACATCTGTCTCCCCCGCTGTACGGAGCTGCGCATCTGTCGTCCCCCCCCCCCCCCCCGTACGGAGCTGCACATCTGTCGTCCCCCCCCCCGTACGGAGCTGCACATCTGTCCCCCACTGTACAGAGCTGCACATCTGTCTCCCCAGCTGTACGGAAAGCATATACCCTATTAGAGACAGGTGTATGGAGGGTGGAGTAATAAACACTTAACTTATAGACTGCTCATGGGCAATCCAAAAATACCCTTATTTCCCATACACCCTATTAAAAGTGCAATCTTTATTTTTCTGTTTGCACAAAAGATCATTAAAAATATCATATGCTGTAAAGTCCTGGTTTGAAGACAGTTACACTGACCTATCGGTCTATTGATATATACACATCAAAGATCTGCGGTGCCTGCAGTAACACCCGCACTCATGTGAGTTACAGGACGCAGCATATGTTTTAACATTTAACCGGCCCCCCTCAACATGTTTCACTACCGAAGTAGCGTTGTCAAGAGGCAGATGGGCACTGAGTGAAAAATGCCGTACAAGGGGTTTATAACACCTCCTATCACAGGAAGCCGTATTTAAAGGACTATCCAATGAGCTCTGTGCATTCTACATTGACATATATTTCACCCAATAGGAACATTCATACATGACATCCAATCACAGCACAATTCCCAATCAACCAAACACATCAGGAATCCCATGACTGACAGTCCAATATCACAATCAAAGAGCTTTGTCCCCTTGATTGACTGTTCTCACTAGCCAATGACAGGGGTGTGGAAATTTTATTAAAAAACTACTTGTCCACGGGACTAACATGGAGCAAAATCTACTTGTCCCTCATGACGATCCACTTGTTCGGGCCAATTTTCGCTTTTACGCTCTGATTTTTTTTCCTCGTCGCCCTATAATAGCCATAACTACCTACTATAAGGATATCTTTAAATTTTTCAATAACATATTCTCTGAACCAAAAAAAAAATATATATATATATCAAGGGAAGTGAAAGTGAAATAGTAAAAGATAATTTAGCAGATTTGGTGGTTTTTCTTTTCTGCGCCATTTACCTTGTGGTTGAGGTAACATGTTAGTTTTATACTTTAGGCGCCTGATTACAGCGATACCAGATTTGTGTCGTTTACGTCATGTTTTACTAATTCTGAACTTTTTCTAATTTTTTTAATTGCCATTTTTTAACCCCTGTAGCTTTATTTTTTTCCGCATACCAGGCTGTATGAGGGCTCATTTTTTGCGCCATAATCTGTTTTTTGTATCGGTACCATTTTGGCATTGATCTGACTTTTTAATCGCTTTTTTACTTTTTTTTCTGGGATATTATAAAAATTGCAAATCTGTGGTTTGGTATATTTTTACATTTACCGTACGGGATACATAATGTTATATTTTAATAGGTTGTACAATTACGCACAAAGCAATACCAAATATGTTTATTTTAAGTATTAACAGCTTTTATTATAACAAGAGTAACACAACAAACAGTCAGGCATGTGTAATTAGAGACGTGTTCAGAATAAAGAATATCACTGATATAAGGTCTATAAGGAATGGGAGCCTGAACATAGGACGATCTTGAGAACATTAGACAGTTGGGCCTGAATACTAGAAAACTCAGAAAGCAATCTAATGTACATCCTAAACTGTTAACCCGGGTCCCCAGGTATCACAGTTTCTATGTCCGTCCTGTATGCCACATGCTGCAATTAAGAAAAATGAACCTTCTGTATAACCAGGGGAAGAAGGGTGGGTACAAGAAACATAGCGGGAAAAGGAAAACCAGGCAAGTAATCTGTTACCTGAGTAGGGAGACAGGGGAAGGTAGGTTAAGACCGGTGAGGAGGAAGAGGGAGGGGGGATGGGAGACAGATAGGAAGAGAGATACAATAGGGGTACAACATGGGTCCAAATCAATAACCAACCTCATCAGTCTGTAACTCTCCGGTCGCTGCTCCCCACGGATCCACCACCTCTCATCACGAAGGTGACCACGGCCATCTTGAAAACAACCTCCTTATTTCTGCATTTTAAGATCTATATTCTATAGTGTGAGGGAGGGAGGGGGCGGGGAATGGGGGGAAAGGGCGTCTCTGTCCCTATACATGGGTGTCTCCAGAAAGGCCTACCAAGGGCCAAATGATCCCAAATCTATCATTACGACCTGCTGTGTCAGTCATCAGTTCCTCCATCCTGTAGAGGAACAGCACCTCTGCATACCATTCCGTCACGGTCGGGGACTGTGTGTCCTTCCTCTTCCTAGGTATCACTGTGCGCGCCGCTAATAGGAGGAAGTTGGCTAGTGTTCTAGAGGGGGTCCTCCTGGTTGAGGGGAGAATGGACAGTAAAAGGACTTTAGGGTCATTCTGGTATACCAGTCCCGTGATGGTAGTAATTTGAGAAACCACCGTCGCCCAAAACCCAGTTAATGATGGGCAAGACCACCATATGTGGGTCATCGTGCCCCTGTCGGACCCACATCTCCAACACAGGTCAGAGGTAGTGGGGAACATTTTGTGAAGTACGACAGGTACCCTGTACCAGCGGGAAAGGAGTTTGAAGTTGGTTTCCTGCGATTTGCAAGAAATCGACATTTTATGACAACTAGTGAAAGCTGACGTCCAGTCCGCGTGGGCGAAAGAGGTGTGTAGCTCCTCCTCCCAGGCCCGTGTGTAGTTCGGTAAGCTCTGAGCTTTTTCCTCTAAGAGAAGACTGTATATGATTGACACCGCCCTAATTGGTCGGGTGGAGGAGGTACACATCTGTTCAAAAGGTAGTAGGGGCCTATTCAGACTCAGTTGCCTACCCTCAGTCTCTATGTAGTGTCTCAGCTGTAAGTATTGTAAATATCTTGCTGGGGTGCGAAGGTGTGGTTGCACTATCTCGTCATAAGGGCGTATTAGGGTACCATCCAGAAAGACCCGCAATGGTAGGGAGGGAGGGTCAGAGAGACCAAGGAAGGAGGTGTTCCTCAGCCTTGGAGGGAAGTCGGGATTACCAAGCACTGGCGTCATCGGTCCGTTCGGGGCAAACAGTTGGGTATGTGGCAGGAAACGTTTCAGTATCCCCACCAAGTCTCTAGAAACCAATGGGGCGTCTCTCGGTAGTGATGTATTAGTAGGGGTCCAGGGAATGGAAGCCATCATACAACTAGTCTCTAGCGTCTCCACCTCCAACCATCGTTTTGAGGAGCGACCATGGAAGAAGTCCAAGAACCACGTTAGGGAAGCTGCTACGTAGTAGGCTTCGCAATCTGGGACTGCCAGTCCACCATATTGCTTCCTCCTGGTTAGTATCTGCTTGGCTATCCTCGACGGTCACCCCGCCCAAACGAAGGTGCGTATGAGCCTCGTTAACTTTTTAAAAAATGATAGGGGTAGTAAAATCGGGACCGCCTGAAAAATATATAGCAGACGTGGCAAGACTTTCTTCTTAAGAACATTCACTCTTCCTAGCCATGAAAATGTACCCGACGACCACCTCTCCATGTCCCTTTCCAGAGTTGCAAGTATTGGTGGGAAGTTTAAAACATAGTTGTCGTCTGGGTTAGCAGGTACCTGGATCCCCAGATACTTGATGGATCTAGTAGCCCATCGCAAGGGGTGCGTCGCTTGTAGCACCGACAGTTCAGATGCTGGTATGGTGACGTTCATCGCCACACTTTTGCTCATATTGATTTGGTGATTGCTAAAGAAGGAATACAGATCCAGGGCTCTAGTAATTGCAGGGAGGGAGGTGGTCGGGGAAGATACGTATATCAACAAATCATCCGCAAAGGCCGAGCAGAGATGGACTCCAGCTCCCACCTGAAATCCGGCTATATCCGGATCCTGTCTCAGAGCCACAAGAAGATGCTCCATGCACAAGGTATACAAGATTGGGGAGAGGGGACATCCCTGTCTCGTACCATTCCGGATAGGGATTGGAGTGGACAGCGAACCATTAACCCGTATTTGCGCCATGGGGTCTCTATACAAAGCTCCAATACGTCCCCGCATCAAGGGGCCCAAACCTATCTGCGACAGGGCAGCCCCCATGAACCTCCAGCTCACCCGATCAAATGCCTTTTCGGCATCTAGAGACAATAGCATTAACGGTTGACGGTGTGTCACCGCCCTATGAACTATGGAAAATGCACGTATAGTATTATCCCGTGTTTCTCGGGAGCGGATGAAGCCTGATTGATCAGGGTGAACCAGAGGACCAAGGACCGCCGCCAACCTCTCTGCCACTAATTTTGCAAATAATTTGGTATCCGTATTGAGGCGCGAGATCGGCCGGTAGCTGGCACATAAATTAGGATCTCTCCCCTCCTTAGGGATGACAGTAATGTGTGCATTGAGCAAAGCGGTGGGGAAACCCCTGTCAGAAGTGATGCTGTTAAAAGAGTGACACAGGATAATAACTAGCTCAGATCTCAGTGTTTCATAGAATTTACAAGTATACCCGTCCGGACCCGGGCTCTTGCCTGAGGGCATGTCACCGATAACCTTCTCTATCTCCTCCACTGTGAATGGGGCCTCTAGTGTCAAGATTGCATCGTCTGACAGTCTGGGGAGGGCCGTTTTAATGATATAGTCTTGGAGCGTCAAAGTTGGCTCGAGTGGCGGGGAATGAGAGGGGGGGGAGGGAAGATTATAGAGGGCAGAGTTGTATTTTTCAAAGGCCACTAATATGTCTTTTGTGAGGTGGCTCCTCCTGCCCTCAGGTGTGTGGATGGATGGGATGTATAGGGCAGCCCGTTTATCTCTGAGGGCCCTCGCCAAAAGCCTCCCAGGTTTATTGCCCCACTCGTAAAAGGATCGCGAGCATTGCTGGCGGTACCTTTTGTATGAGTCATTGAGTATGACACTGATGTCGTGTCGCACCTTAATCAACTCCCTGAGAGTGGACTCTTGCAGAGTTTGTTTATGCAATGCCTCCAGTTTGGTTAAGTTTGATCAGGACTCCCCGCAACACACACTTAAGTGCTTCCCACTGTACCGGGAGAGGGGTCGGATCAGATACGTGGTCATTGCGGAAATGTGACACAGTTGATTTCAGATCCGCCAAACAGACAGCGTCCAACAGCAGGGTTTCATTAAGGCGCCACATGAATCGGGATGTGTCAAGATTAGGGATTTGAAATGTGCAAAATACCGGTGCATGATCAGAAAGAAAGAAATTCCCTATGTGTGTTGAGGAGAGGCGGGTCAAATAGTAATGTGGTAAAAATACATAGTCCAGCCTACTGTATGTCCCGTGTGGGTTAGAATAATGGGTGTAGTCCCTCTCTTCTGGGTGCTGGAGGCGCCACACGTTGCACAACTGCATCGTGTGTAGAAGACGACGAAGCTTACTCAACTGGCGGTAGGACACAGATGTGCGCCGCGTGGACGCATCCAGCAGGGGTTGCAAGGGGATATTAAAGTCGCCACTGAGCAACAACATGCCCTGAGCGAAGTCAGTTAAGTCTTCTAGTACCCGGGTCAGGAACGCAATTTGAGCGGAGTTCGGTGAGTAGATAGTCGCTACAGTCAGCACTTGGTCCAGAACCTTACCCCTTACAAATATATAGCGTGCTTCCGGGTCGGAACGGACCTCAGAGATTATAAAGGGAATCGACCTGTGGAACCCGATAGACACTCCCTTGGAACGCGAGTCGGGGTTGGGGCTGTGAACCCATGTGGGATAGTAACGACTAAGGGACGTTGGGATATGTCCCTCCTTAAAATGTGTCTCTTGCAGACACAGTATCTGAACCTTCTGCTTGTTCATGTGGTATAGTATGTTGGATCTCTTTTCGGGGACATTAAAACCCTGTACATTCAATGTTGCTAGTTTGACAACAGCCATACTCACAGAGGCGTGGTCAGGTGATGGAGGCGGTGGTCAGCTGAATTCAGGTAACAAATGACCGGAGAGTTCTACAACAAATACAAAAAAGAGGTAAATAAAAACAAAAATAACAGTTAGAAACTGATAACAAGGGAGTCACAAAGAAAAAAGCAAGTAATCTTGCAAGGGGATACTAATTGCAGATAAAACCTCTGCACACTGGGCGCACTTGCGTACACCCGCCCTAATTGGGGGAGGAAGTGAGTGAGAGAAGGTGAGAGAAACTAAGGCCACTATGTGTGGGTACACTAACAGTTATTTCTATCAGGTATGACAGAGACTCCGAGAGTCCGTCGACAGCTGGCTAACAATGAAAGGCTGATCCACGTACAGGATCGGGCGAGGAAATGATTACCAGGGAATGTTAATTGAGTACTTGGGAACAGGGGTACAATCCTAAGCTATTTTTGAGTTGCTAGAAGGTGGAGATCGTGGGTGGAATCATTCAAGACTACTGAGCACATTTGCTGGTGTCAGTTCATCAAGTCTCATGAGAGGGACCATCCGTTCTGTAACGCTGTCTGCGTTGACGCTGCAGCATCGGCCAATCCGGGCGAGGTCGTCTGGCAGAAGATCTCTGAGAAGCCCCCATAGTGGGGGGGGGGGGCAGCATAAGGGTCTTGTAGAAATGCAGTCCAGTCAGGTAGGGTCAAGTGCGGAAGTCCCAAGAGTTCCAGAAACTGGGGAAGGTCTCCTGGCGTTTTCAGACTCGCTGTAATGTCTCCCGAAGTCATATGCAAAGCGAAAGGGAATCCCCAGTGGTAAGTAATTCGCCGGTCCTGTAGCATACGCAGTAGAGGTCTCAAAAGGGCTCTCTGTCGCAGGATGCGCCTAGACAGGTCTGGTTAGATTTGAAGTCTAGCTCCGTCAAAGTCCACGTGACCTTTTTGGCGTATTTTCTGCATTATTTGTTCTTTCAGGGTGTACTTGTGAATCCTGCAGATAACATCACGTGGACGGGACGGATCAGTGCTGGGGGCTCTAAGCGCCCTATGGACCCTGTCAATTTCGATGGGAGAGTCCAGCGGCCGATCTAGAATCATATTAAATATCCCCACCACAGTGTGCAGCAAGTCCGGAGTCCGGGTGGCCTCAGGCAGCCCCCTCAGTCGCACATTATTGCGACGGTTACGGTTCTCAATGTCATCAAGATGGTCCGTGAGCGCTAGCTGAGTAGTTCCATGCTTGTGCATAACAGATTGCATATCCTGAATGGTCTCCAGCACAGATGATTGGAAGTCCTCCAGAGCAGACACCCTAGTCTGTAATGCAGAGACGTCTTTCTTAACTGGTTGCAGGTCTTGGCGCCACGCATATTTCAGGTCTAGAGCCATGGCTGACATATCTGCCTTAGTCGGTAAAAGGGACAATATTGCCTGAAGTTCTGGGTGCCCCTTCAACAGGGCCACAGCCAGTGCAGGGGGAGGCAGGTCAGTAGAGTGCAAGCCTTCAGCAGCATGTGTAGTTGCAGGGGCCGGTAGTTGTTGCAGGGGCTGTAAGTAGGGAGAGCTCCTCAAGGTGGTCCCATCTGCTAAACGTGCATTAGGTCCCTGTGCATTCATGGCCAATGGGTGTGAGGGGTCAGGGTTTTTTCGGGGGTCCAGGAGCTTGTGATGGTTGTGGGGGCGCAGGAGCCAACCCCCCATGCAAAAGGACAGGGGTCAGACTCTCAATGGCCAACTCTCCCTCAGATGAGGAGTGACATAGTCCAGGGGAGGTCGGGGGACTCCGGAATATGGAGGGAATGCTTTGTGAGGGGGCCCCTCCCGTGCATGGTGGTGGAGGAGTAGGGTTGTTGGGCAATGGTGGTGAGTGGCTGCACGGGTGCCCCTGGGACTCATCCCACCCCGACATACCGTTACTGACCGCCAAGTCCCTCTCTTCAGCAGCTGCAGAGGGGGATCGCAGGGTCCGTGAGTGTTCCCGGCCGTTCACATCAAAGCTGCCATATGCGCCACTCACGCGACTCGCCTGTAACCTCCGAGGGGAGAGTCCCGGTGACGCTGCCTCCTCGCTGGGTGCTGGTAAGGACCTCTGCGTGTCCGCTCCTCTCGTCGGGAGGTTCAATAGCGCCGGTAGAAGTTGCCTCGTCGGTCCGGCGGCAGCTCCAACCTCCCTTCGTTGTGCGGACTGAGCGGGAGGTGAGGCGGACGCGCTCTCCTCCTGTGGTGCCCGCGCCATCTTGGAGAGCCCGGCCATCTCGTTCCGGCTCTCCTCCAGCTCCTGCAGCGGTGCGAAAAAGTTTGAAATGGGGACCGTCTGCTGCTGCGGCTTCTTTCTCTGCCTCCCCGATCTCCTTGTGCCCATGGAGGTGGTGTAAATCGCCCGGAAAAGTGCCGTGTAGACGGAGCTCTGCAGTCCCACGTCCGCTCACTCACATGGCTAGCCACGCCCCCCAAATATGTTTATTTTAATTATGTTTACATGTTTTTATATAGGAAAAGGGGGTGATTTGAACTTTTAACATGGAAGGGATTAATGCAGCAGTCTTCAAACTGTGGCCCTCCAGATATTGCAAAACTACAACTCCCAGCATGCCCGGACAGCCAACGGCTGTCCTGGCATGCTGGGAATTGTAGTTTTGTAACATCTGGAGGGGCACAGTTTGAAGACCACTTGGTTAATGTGTCTTTCAAACTTTTATTAAAACTTTTTTTTTTTTTTTTTTTTATACACTTTATTACACTTATAGGAGGAATCATTAGATTCCTCAGACAGATGAATAGATTCTATTGAACTCCATTGATCTGTGTGCTCTGTGATCCTTTGATAGAGTCTGGTCCAGCCAGGATCTATCAATGACAGAGCGGGACAGGAGGAAGCAGAGGTAAGTCCTCCGGCTATAGTGGATCTCCCCCTGCGATCGCGCTGCGGGGGGGCCATCTAGCCCACCAGGGAGCATTCACATCTCCCTTTAGACTCCGCTGTCTAAAGGGTTAATAGCCAGCCGTGGCGATCGCCACATGCTGGCTATTAGCAGCGGCCCCCGGCTACTGAGAACAGCCGGGGGCTGCAGAGTATGGAGCGAGCAGGAGTCCCGAGCTCCATACTCCCCTGTGAGCGCCGCAAGCATCTCCCCGTGCAGACGTGCCTCCTCCCCTCAGCTCTCCGAAGCTACAGCTGGGGGGAGTGAAGGCAGAGGACGCAGGTCTGCACGGGGAGCAAGAAGCCACGCCCCCTCATCTCCCCCCGCACGTCTGCAGAGCAGGGGAGAGAAGACCAATACACAGCTTCTCATCTCCCCTGCTCTGCTTTGGAGGACACAGGCTGCAGAGTATGGAGCGGGCAGGAGTCGGGAGCCGCTCCATACACACTGCAGATCACCGCCGCACTTGTCAGGTCCGGCCCTGCTTGCCCGAAGTCGGGCTAAGGGCCGGACAAATTCACCTGGCCGGCGCCCAAAACTGCTAGTCCCGGGTGTCGTGCGATAGGAATTCCACATCCCTGCAATGAACACCTAGCAATTCCGGTTCCGATGCATTGCGCAAGAAGATCTGCGCGAGTTGTTTGAAACTTACCCAATGTTTACTTCCGTAGCGCTTTACTGCGCATGCGCGCTGGATCGTCGGCAGCTCTCGTTCCTCCGGGTTCGCATAAGAATATGCGCCGACACTTACAGAACTATAGATGCGCAGACCGGATGTGCGACAACTTAGTGCAGGACAACACTTATCCAGTCCATGAAGGTGAACCTTGACTACATTGTATAAACACACATATAGTGTGTATGATATATGAACATGGGTAAGTATTATCTGGTTCATTGGATAAATAAAATGACTCTTTTGATCACGAGATATGATCTCTGTCTTGTTTATTGGAGAGTGCGGCTTATGGGGATTTAGGTGTTGATAGTGATTTGTTATATATTATTGTTTATATTAAGTTATTTATTTATATATTATTGTATATATTAAGTTATTTATAAGTTGTTTCTCCTTAAACCAAGATACTTGCACATTCATGTCTTTTTTATGTGCTCTTAGCTCTACATATATAAGACAATTGACCACCCTAAGGGGATTCTCTGTATTTATTCTAAACAAGCATGGGGATTGTCTAATGAATGACATTATGCTGAGAAGAAGCACAATGACACTTGTGCTGGCATTACGCAATTGGGATACAAAGTGGAGATTGGACACAATCTAATAACGGTAAGTATCGTCATAATTTATTATTTTGGGTATAGTTTGTTTCTTATATTCCATTTGGGTTGTTAGAATGCTGGCATATAAGTCCGTCCTTTCCTCAATACTTCCTCACATATTTGACCAAAGAATACAGGCGCTTGTGCGAATAAGTAAACCTGAATCATCTGTTGGCTGATTTTGGATTTGAGAGAAGTAATTACTCCCTATCCATCGGTCACCTATAGATGGCGGAAAAAACATCAGAGAACATCTAGTTAGGAGCCATTATATGGAGGCTCCAAGTGGTACTTGGTTGAAATCTGGTATAATTGGGTCCTTCCCATGTGGAGATTGCTCCTTTTTTCATTTGGAAAGGAATCCATCAATCCTATTGATGGACGTAAATACGTGATCAGGGAATTTGTCAATTGCAAGACGACAGGTGTCGTCTATATTGCACAGTGTGGTTGTCCCAAGATAAATGTAGGGAAAACTATACAACAGCTTAGAAGACGAATCTCTCAGCATTTAAGCACGATACGCACAAGAGCAGATACGCCTCTAGCGAGACATTTTTATCCCAACATGGAGGGGATTGGTCAACACTTTGTTTTTATGGATTAACCAAAGTGTATCTAGGCCCAAGAAAGGGCAATCTAGACCAAAAATTGCTTTGCGAAGTAGCAAAATGGATCTATAGGTTGAAGTCCATGTCTCCCTTAGGCCTAAATGAAGGGTTTACAATTTAGTCCCTTCATATGATTAATCCTGCCAGGGTATTGTACTAATACAAATTTTCAGATGATTCAAGTTTACTTATTCGCACAAGCGCCTGTATTCTTTGGTCAAATATATGAGGAAGTATTTAGGAAAGGACGGACTTATATGCCAGCATTCTAACAACCCAAATGGAATATAAGAAACAAACTATACACAAAATAATAAATTATGACGATACTTACCGTTATTAGATTGTGTCCAATCTCCACTTTGTATCCCAATTGCGTAATGCCAGCACAAGTGTCATTGTGCTTCTTCTCAGCATAATGTCAAGCATTAGACAATCCCCATGCTTGTTTAGAATAAATACAGAGAATCCCCTTAGGGTGGTCAATTGTCTTATATATGTAGAGCTAAGAGCACATAAAAAAGACATGAATGTGCAAGTATCTTGGTATAAGGAGAAACAACTTATAAATAACTTATAAACAATAATATATAACAAATCACTATCAACACCTAAATCCCCATAAGCCGCACTCTCCAATAAACAAGACAGAGATCATATCTCGTGATCAAAAGAGTCATTTTATTTATCCAATGAACCAGATAATACTTACCCATGTTCATATATCATACACACTATATGTGTGTTTATACAATGTAGTCAAGGTTCACCTTCATGGACTGGATAAGTGTTGTCCTGCACTAAGTTGTCGCACATCCGGTCTGCGCATCTATAGTTCTGTAAGTGTCGGCACATATTCTTATGCGAACCCGGAGGAACGAGAGCTTGCCGACGATCCAGCGCGGCATGCGCAGTAAAGCGCTACGGAAGTAAACATTGGGTAAGTGTCAAACAACTCGTGCAGATCTTCTTGCGCAGTGCATCGGAACCGGAATTGCTAGGTGTTCATTGGCTAGTGAGAACAGTCAATCAAGGGGACAAAGCTCTTTGATTGTGATATTGGACTGTCAGTCATGGGATTCCTGATGTGTTTGGTTGATTGGGAATTGTGCTGTGATTGGATGTCATGTATGAATGTTCCTATTGGGTGAAATATATGTCAATGTAGAATGCACAGAGCTCATTGGATAGTCCTTTAAATACGGCTTCCTGTGACTCCACGATAGGAGGTGTTATAAACCCCTTGTACGGCGGTTTTCACTCAGTGCCCATCTGCCTCTTGACAACGCTACTTCGGTAGTGAAACATGTTGAGGGGGGCCGGTTAAATGTTAAAACATATGCTGTGTCCTGAAACTCACATGAGTGCGGGTGTTACTGCAGGCACCGCAGATCTTTGATGTGTATATATCAATAGACCGATAGGTCAGTGTAACTGTCTTCAAACCAGGACTTTACAGCATACGATATTTTTAATGATCTTTTGTGCAAACAGAAAATAAAGATTGCACTTTTAATATGGGTGTATGGGAAATAAGGGTATTTTTGGATTGCCTATGAGCAGTTCCCGCTGTATGTCCTACCCCTTTGTATGGAGCTGCACATCTGTCCTCCCCCCCCCCCCCTGTACGGAGCTGCACATCTGTCCCCCCCCCCCCGTATGGAGCTGCACATTTTGTCCCCCGCTGTACGGAGCTGCACATCTGTCCCCCTGCTGTACGGAGCTGCACATCTGTCCTCCCCCCTGTACGGAGCTGCACTTCTGTCCCCCCCCCCCCCTGTACAGAGCTGCACATTTGTCCCCCCCTGAACGGAGCTGCACATCTGTGTGTGCCCCCCTGTACGGAGCTGCACATCTGTCCTCCCCCCCCCTGTACGGAGCTGCACATCTGTCCTCCCCCGCTGTACGGAGCTGCGCATCTGTCCTCCCCCCCCCCCCGTATGAAGCTGCACATCTGTCCCCCCGCTGTACGGAGCTGCACATCTGTCCCTCTTTGTATGGAGCTGCACATCTGTCCCCCCACTGTACGGAGCTGAACATCTGTCCCCCCGCTGTACGGAGCTCCACATCTGTCCCCCCCCCCCCCCCCCCCCACTGTACGGAGCTGAACATCTCTCCTCCCCCCCCCACTGTATGGGGCTGCACATCTGTCCCCCGCTGTATGGAGCTGCAAATCTGTCCTCTTTGTATGGAGCTGCACATCTGTCCCCCACTGTACGGAGCTGAACATCTCTCCTCCCCCCCCCCCCCCCCCTGTATGGGGCTGCACATCTGTCCCCCGCTGTATGGAGCTGCACATCTGTCCCCCGCTGTACGGAGCTCCACATCTGTGTCCCTCCCCCGCTGTACGGAGCTGCACATCTGTGTCCCTCCCCCGCTGTACGGAGCTGCACATCTGTCCCCCCCCTGCTGTACGGAGCTGCACATCTGTCCCCCCCCCCACTGTACGGAGCTGCACGTCTGTCTCCCCCCGTATGGAGCTGCACATGTGTCCTCCCCCCCCCCCCCCCGTATGGAGCTGCACGTCTGTCCCCCCCCCCCCCCCCCGTATGGAGCA